>NC_041337.1:35273013-35275513 GCF_004354835.1 Perca flavescens | reverse complement strand
TCCTCGGCTAACGCTAACTCTGGATGGTGCCGTGTGAGATGAGCCCTCATGTTTGTGGTATTCCCAGAGTATTTTATTTGCATACGACACTCCTTGCAAATCCCATGTCTCATGTCCATCTCAGTTGTCCCCTCCTTGTTAAAAAATCCGAAAAAAGTCCAAACACTTGATTTAAACGCAGATGGTGCATTTCTGATTTCTTTCTCTGACGCTGCCATGTTTATTTTATCTACATCCGCCTGCACGCTGACAGTCACCCCGCTGACCTCACCAGAAAACAAACAGCGCCATCTGGTGGACTGAATAAGCAATTGATTTCATTATTATACTACCAAAAAGTTAAATTCTGATGTGCAATTTAAATAATAAAAGATCGATACTTGGCGCCTTTGTATCGATACAGTATTGCCACGAGAAATATCGCGATACTATGCTGTATCGATTTTTTCCCCCACCCCTAGTATTAGGGGACCACTAAGGTCTATATAAAAGAGACTTCAGATACAGTATTAGGGGACCACTAAGGTCTATATAAAAGAGACTTCAGATACAGTATTAGGGGACCACTAAGGTCTATATAAAAGAGACTTCAGATACAGTATTAGGGGACCACTAAGGTCTATATAAAAAAGAGACTTCAGATACAGTATTAGGGGACCACTAAGGCCTATATAAAAGAGACTTCAGATACAGTATTAGGGGACCACTAAGGTCTATATAAAAGAGACTTCAGATACAGTATTAGGGGACCACTAAGGTCTATATAAAAGAGACTTCAGATACAGTATTAGGGGACCACTAAGGTCTATATAAAAGAGACTTCAGATACAGTATTCGGGGACCACTAAGGTCTATATAAAAGAGACTTTAGATACAGTATTAGGGGACCACTAAGGTCTATATAAAAGAGACTTCAGATACAGTATTAGGGGACCACTAAGGTCTATATAAAAGAGACTTCAGATACAGTATTAGGGGGCCACTAAGGTCTATATAAAAGAGACTTCAGATACAGTATTAGGGACCACTAAGGTCTATATAAAAGAGACTTCAGATACAGTATTAGGGGGCCACTAAGGTCTATATAAAAGAGACTTCAGATACAGTATTAGGGACCACTAAGGTCTATATAAAAGACTTCAGATACAGTATTAGGGGACCACTAAGGTCTATATAAAAGAGACTTCAGATACAGTATTAGGGGACCACTAAGGCCCACAAGGGTTAGCTAAAAGTTCCTTTGTTGCTCATTTCATTCTTATATTTTGTGTTACTAATAGAACATTAGTTTCTATGTTTTATTGTTCAAAGTAGGGCTGTAGCTAACGAATATGTTAATTATCGGCCCCTGGAGCTGACCTGGTCTCTTCTTCTCCTGCAGGAGTCTGTCCAACATCTCTCAGCTCATCTATCAGACCTCCAACCCCGTGGACACGCAGTACGTGGCCGCCAACGACCCCCGAGTCTCCACCGTGGCGGTGGTGATAACCACGGAGAACAAGCAGGAAGGCGTCCTGCGCCTGATGCTGGTTGGCCGAGGCTACACCAGCAAAGGTCCCGGCGACATCCCACCAATCACTACGCGGCGCCTGTCCCCGGTGGTCTCGCCTCGCCGGGCGTTCTCTCAGGAGGAGGAGCTGGGCAAGCTGGTCGTGGGGAGCTACTCCGAGTACAACAACCACTTCGTGAAGGCCGTGGCGCACGGCAGCCACGTCTACTTCCTGTTCTCGCGGCGGGACATGTGGCACAAGAAGGAGTACCGGACGTACGCCTCGCGGCTCTGCACCTCCGACCGCAGCTTCTACTCGTACGTGGAGGTGAGTCAGGAAGTCAGAAGAGGTTAAATTGCTGCTGATCAGTCCCGTCCATGTGAAATGAGCTATACCTCCAACAGGTCAAATTTTCCTCGACCTTCTAATCTCTTAAAGCTCCCATATTCTGCTCATTTTCAGGTTCATAATTGTATTTTAAGGTTGTGCCAGAATACACCCTAAAAAACGCTGGGTTATTTTAATAACCCAAATGCTGGGTTAAGGCTGTTGGGTTATAGGTTGGGTAGATTTGACCCAACGTTGGGTCCAAGATTGTGACCCAACACAATGGGTTGAATGAAAGCGAGGCTCGTTCTTCCGCCATTTCTGGACAGAAGGCGCCAGGACATCAACGACCATAGCTCCCGGTAACTGATCAGTTTCAGACGGTAAAACAATACAAATAGGTTATTATAGCCAGACAATTTTAATGATAGTGTGAACTGAAAGACATGTTAGCATTAACTTACAAAACATACAGATAACCCAGAATGTGGGTTGTATTTTTCCAACCCATTTTGAGTAGTATTAACCCAACAACATGGTAATTTTAACCCATTTTTGGGTAGAAAATATAACCCAACATGCTGGGTCAAAGCTATAACCCAACCCTGCTGGGTTAAAACAACCCAGCGTTGGATCGGTCCATATTGGACCCAGCGCTGGGTTACCAAAATAACCCAAGTTGG
>NC_041337.1:35265513-35268013 GCF_004354835.1 Perca flavescens | reverse complement strand
GTATACTATATTGGTTGTATACTGGTTGTATACTGGTTGTATACTGGTTGTATATTGGTTGTATATTGGTTGTATACTGGTTGTATATTGGTTGTATGTTGGTTGTATATTATTGTATATTGGTTGTATACTGGTTGTATACTGGTTGTATATTGGTTGTATACTGGTTGTATACTGGTTGTATACTGGTTGTATACTGGTTGTATATTGGTTGTATATTGGTTGTATACTGGTTGTATATTGGTTGTATACTGGTTGTATATTGGTTGTATACTGGTTGTATATTGGTTGTATATTGGTTGTATATTGGTTGTATACTGGTTGTATATTGGTTGTATACTGGTTGTATACTGGTTGTATATTGGTTGTATACTGGTTGTATACTGGTTGTATACTGGTTGTATACTGGTTGTATACTGGTTGTATACTGGTTGTATACTGGTTGTATACTGGTTGTATACTGGTTGTATACTGGTTGTATACTGGTTGTATACTGGTTGTATACTGGTTGTATACTGGTTGTATACTGGTTGTATACTGGTTGTATACTGGTTGTATATTGGTTGTATATTGGTTGTATACTGGTTGTATACTGGTTACTGTTGTATATTGGTTGTATACTTGTATACTGTTGTATACTGGTTGTATATTGGTTGTATACTGGTTGTATATTGGTTGTATATTGTTGTATATTGGTTGTATACTGGTTGTATATTGGTTGTATACTGGTTGTATATTGTTGTATATTGGTTGTATACTGGTTGTATATACTAGTTGTATACTGGTTGTATACTGGTTGTATACTGGTTGGTTGTATACTGGTTGTATACTGGTTTATATACTGTATACTTTGTATACTGGTTGTATATTGGTTGTTGTATACTGGTTGTATACTGGTTGTATACTGGTTGTATACTGGTTGTATACTGGTTGTATACTGGTTGTATACTGGTTGTATATTGTATACTGGTTGTATATTGGTTGTATATTGGTTGTATACTGGTTGTATATTGGTTGTATACTGGTTGTATATACTGGTTGTATACTGGTTGTATACTGGTTGTATACTGGTTGTATACTGGTTGTACACCGGTTGTATATTGGTTGTATATACTGTATACTGGTTGTATACTGGTTGTATACTGGTTGTATACTGGTTGTATACTGGTTGTATACTGGTTGTATACTGGTTGTATACTGGTTGTATACTGGTTGTATACTGGTTGTATATTGGTTGTATATTGGTTGTATACTGGTTGTATATTGGTTGTATACTGGTTGTATACTGGTTGTATACTGGTTGTATATTGGTTGTATATTGGTTGTATACTGGTTGTATACTGGTTGTATACTGGTTGTATACTGGTTGTATACTGGTTGTATACTGGTTGTATACTGGTTGTTACTGGTTGTATACTGGTTGTATATATTGTATATTGTTGTATACTGGTTGTATATTGGTTGTATATTGGTTGTATACTGGTTGTATACTGGTTGTATACTGGTTGTATACTGGTTGTATACTGGTTGTATACTGGTTGTATACTGGTTGTATACTGGTTGTATATTGGTTGTATACTGGTTGTATACTGGTTGTATATTGGTTGTATACTGGTTGTATACTGGTTGTATACTGGTTGTATACTGGTTGTATATTGGTTGTATACTGGTTGTATACTGGTTGTATATTGGTTGTATACTGGTTGTATATTGGTTGTATATTGGTTGTATACTGGTTGTATATTGGTTGTATACTGGTTGTATATTGGTTGTATATTGGTTGTATACTGGTTGTATACTGGTTGTATACTGGTTGTATATTGGTTGTATACTGGTTGTATACTGGTTGTACACTGGTTGTATATTGGTTGTATACTGGTTGTATACTGGTTGTATATTGGTTGTATACTGGTTGTATATTGGTTGTATACTGGTTGTATACTGGTTGTATACTGGTTGTATACTGGTTGTATATTGGTTGTATACTTGTTGTATACTGGTTGTATACTGGTTGTATACTGGTTGTATATTGGTTGTATACTGGTTGTATACTGGTTGTATACTGGTTGTATATTGGTTGTATACTGGTTGTATATTGGTTGTATATTGGTTGTATACTGGTTGTATACTGGTTGTATACTGGTTGTATATTGGTTGTATACTGGTTGTATATTGGTTGTATACTGGTTGTATATTGGTTGTATATTGGTTGTACTGGGCAGCCTCAGGTGTAACTGTGTCAAAGACAGCAGCTGTCAGTCATCTTCTAAGAATGAATGAAAATGATCAGCTGTTTTACTCTACGTTTGTAAACAAAGTCTAAGCTGCACAAGGAAAACGCACACACACACACACACACACACACACACACACACACACACACACACACACACACACACAAAGAGAAGAGCAGCTTGTAGCCTGCAGCTCTTCATCAACAAAACAACACAATGTGTGTTCTGTGTGTGTGTTCTGTGTGGGTGTGTTTGTGTGTGTGTGT
>NC_041337.1:35248013-35260513 GCF_004354835.1 Perca flavescens | reverse complement strand
GTTTCATTATGTTGTCAGACACTTAGAATAATAATCTGAGCCTGTCAGCAGCAAAAACAGCACTTTTAGCGGATGTGAATTGAAGGTGTGTAATTGCCCGTTAATATTAAATTGCAGCCTGTTTCTCCGCTGCCAACTGCAGCGCTCCCGCTTAACACTGGACCAATTTCAAAATTGTTGTTCCCATCAGTCACATAGACACAAAAACGTGGGAAAATAGGGTCTAGAGCAGGGGTCACCAACACGGTGCCCGCGGGCACCAGGGAGCCCCCAAGGACCACATGAGTAGCCCTCAGGCCTGTTCTAAAAATGAAAATTAGATATTGATATTATTTGTTTCCCAAAATTGTTGATAATTATTGTGAGAAATCATTAACATGATCAGTGTCTTCACATAGATGAGTATCATTAATCAAAAAACTGAGCAAATTTGGGAAAAACTGGTAGGGTCTCTCAGTTTCAAAAGGTTGGTTTAAAAAAAAATAAAAGTTACCCTTTAAAGGTGCTGTAGGCAGGGTTGAGAAGATCCAGGACTTAGCCAAAGAATTTTAACATAGACAACTACTCAGTCCCTCCCTCCCCCCTTTCTGCTAAAGACCAAAATGGTCCTCCTAAACCCCTCCCCCCACAAGGGAGAATGAGTGCGTGTGCATGAGCAGTAGGGTTGGGTATCGTTTTGTTTTTTTTCGATTCCGGTGCTAAATCGCTACTTTTAAAACGATGCCGGTGCCTGAACGGTGCCTGAACCGGTACTTTTCAATAAAGTTAAAAAAAAAAAAGAAGAAGAAAAAAAATAAGTGTAGTAAACAACAGTCAGTGACTTGTTTATTGCTAAGGCCATGGTCAAAATTAAAGATTTAATAATAATGTAATAACTATAACAATAACCTATTTCACCAGTAAATTGCTGTTGAACCCCAGATGGGAAAAGGGTATTTTACAATTACTGTGAATGCACCACGAGGCTACCTGTTTTAAGTGAATCTGTGTTGTTTAATTCCAACAACGGCAGCTGCAAGTGAACGCACCGTCTGTGTAGTTTAATTCCGACCATATAAACATACTGTATATCTATGAATTGTAGAAGTCCTCCACAGTGAAACACAGTCACACTTTACACTGTTTAATGTTAGCTGTCAGCATTTTAACCGTGATTAATCCAGCTGCTAGCTAAAGCTAGGCTAACGTTACATGCTGTCAGGTGTAGTGTATAGTCGAGCACCGAAATGAGGCAGCGAAACTTTCGTTCTTATTCGGTCTCGTTACTACCGTTTACGTCGGCACCGGTTCCCTATTGGCACCGAGTTTCGGTACCCAACCCTAATGAGGAGTGATTGACACGCAGTTAGACACCCCCCTGGCCCCTTATTGGTGCATCTGAACAGGGAGAGGTGGATTTTTGCAAATCCCACTACAGGCTGTAGGTGGTGCCAGAGGAGCTGGATTTATTTTAAATGACCAGCTTCATGTAGTTCTACTGGAACAGTGTAACGCTCATCAGTTCAATTTTCTGAGCACAAACGGACATTTGGAAAAACTGAAAAATGGGTTCAGATATCCAATTTTTTATTTTTTTCCACCTTGACAAATTAAAAAATTGGATCTTTAAATCGTTTTTCCAATTTTCTGGTTTTTTTATTCAGAGGATCAGAAATTGAGAAAATTACAAATTACGTCTGAGCTCCAATTATTCATAATACTGCCGTGGTATTCTCTTCCTCTACTTTGTGGAATATGCAGGTCATTAATTGCATATGGACCAAAAAAAACGGGCGGGGCTTAGCTAGGTGGAACGAGGGAGAGAATACCACGGCAGTATTATGAACAATTGGAGCCCAGACGCAATTTTGTAATTTTCTGATCCTCTGAATAAAAACAGAAAATCGGACAGTTTGAAGATCCAATTTTTTAATTTGTCAAGGTGGAAAAAAATGAAAAATTGGATATTTGATCCCATTTTTCTGTTTTTCCAAATATCCGTTTGTGCTTAGAAAATTGAACTGATTAAGCGTAACACGGACCACACTGGAACATATGGTCAGTTTCAGCAAATATGACAGAAAGTTAGTTTTATAAGTCTACCTATACTGCACCTTTAACTGTACCTTAACGTTACTTGCCATCATTCGTATCAACGGTTGAGAGGTGGGGCTCACGTCTCAATCTCAGAAATTCTCGCTAATGTAGTAAACATCCAGGTATTTATTGTGCACCCAAAATCCACATACTATGCAGTTGGAATGTACACACTCAGTTTTACGTCATACTTAGTATGAATAATGTGTTTTTATGTGATTTCAAAAACAGTTTCTTCCTGTTCCCGTTACTGTCCCGTTACTGTCTGGCACATGAGGAGTTGGCCTTCAAGGCTTCCTGCCAGAAAGGGTCTACAGTATTTTAACCCCAGACCACGATCTTTTCCTAAACTTAAAGGTCACATGGCATGAAAATTTCACTTTGAGGTTTTTTTTTTTAACATTAATATGAGTTCCCCCAGCCTGCCTATGGTCCCCCAGTGGCTAGAAATGGTGATAGGTGTAAACAGAGCCCTGGGTATCCTGCTCTGCCTTTGAGAAAATGAAAGCTCAGATGGACCAATCAGGAATCTTCTCCTTATGAGGTCATAAGGAGCAAGGTTACCTCCCCTTTCTCTTCTTTGCCCGCCCAGAGAATTTGGCCCACCCATGAGAGAGAGAGAGAGAGAGACATCATGGCTTTCAAACGAACAAAGTGGCAGTTGGTCAAGACCACATGCCCCCACCCTCCACCTTGCCCCCCCCTCCTCCTCAATAGCTACAGACACAGAAATGGTACATCCTAAGGAAAGCTCATTGTGGGACTGGCTCTAGTGGCTGTAATTCTGCACCAAGGCTGAATTTGGGGAAAGAGACTTCAGATACAGTATTAGGGGACCACTAAGGTCTATATAAAAGAGACTTCAGATACAGTATTAGGGGACCACTAAGGTCTATATAAAAGAGACTTCAGATACAATATTAGGGGACCACTAAGGTCTATATAAAAGAGACTTCAGATACAGTATTAGGGGACAACTAAGGTCTATATAAAAGAGACTTCAGATACAGTATTAGGGGACCACTAAGGTCTATATAAAGAGACTTCAGATACAGTATTAGGGGACCACTAAGGTCTATATAAAAGAGACTTCTGATACAGTATTAGGGGACCACTAAGGTCTATATAAAAGAGACTTCAGATACAGTATTAGGGGACCACTAAGGTCTATATAAAAGAGACTTCAGATACAGTATTAGGGGACCACTAAAGTCTATATAAAAGCATCCAAAGAGCACCATGTCATGGGACCTTTAACTTACTGTGGAAATAAACTCCTTTCCGATTCTGATTTTAGTTTAGTTGACTACACCTAAGAAGATTGGGTTGGCATATAGCCCTGAGGTCTAACTTGTCCCGTGTGTTACTCTCCATCACTTCCAGATCACATGATCCTGCCCGTGTCGCTGATGTTTGGTCATGTGACCGTCACCACGGGCGACATGACCTTCTACGACTGTGGAGCTGTGAGCCAACTAAACCAGAGCTCCCAGTAAGACCCAATAACACACCCACAACAGTCTTCATCAGGAATGCTTTTCAAAGGATTCAAGGAGCAGTCTTTCAATAAAACTCGTGATACTTATTATAATAATTGGGGATGATGAAGGTGATGATGATGATGATGATGATGATGATGATGATGATGATGATGATGATGTGTTTCAGGTGTCTGGCGTGTGTCAGCAGTGTGTGGGGGTGTAACTGGTGTCCTCTGGATCAACTCTGCACTCACAACCACAGCTGTCCCAACCAGCACATCATCCTCAACCAGAGAGTGAGACTGTCTGTCTGTCTGTCTCTCTCTCTCTGTGTCTGTCTCTCTCTGTCTGTCTGTCTGTCTCTCTCTCTCTGTGTCTGTCTCTCTCCGTCTGTCTGTCTGTCTGTCTGTCTCTCTGTCTTTCTCTGTCTGCCTGTCTGTCTGTCTGTCTGTCTGTCTCTCTCCTTCTGTCTGTCTCTCTGTCTGCCTGTCTGTCTCTCTCCGTCTGTCTGTCTGTCTGTCTCTCTGTCTTTCTCTGTCTGTCTGTCTCTGTCTGTCTGTCTTTCTCTGTCTGTCTGTCTGTCTGTCCGTCTGTCTGTCTCTCTCCGTCTGTCTGTCTGTACGTCTGTCTCTCTCTCTGTCTCTGTCTGTCTGTCTCTCTGTCTCTGTCTGTCTGTCTTTCTGTGTCTCTCTCTCTCTCTCTCTCTCTCTCTCTCTCTGTCTGTCTGTCTGTCTGTCTGTCTCTCTCCGTCTGTCTGTCTGCCTGTCTGTCTCTCTCCGTCTGTCTGTCTGTCTGTCTGTCTGTCTGTCTGTCTCTCTGTCTGCCTGTCTGTCTCTCTCCGTCTGTCTGTCTCTCTATCTGTCTGTCTTTCTAGCCTTGCATAGCCGGCTCTATCTCTACAGCGCTGTGCAGTAAGGTCTGGCTACACCACAGATGCATTCTGGGATAGGAGAAAAAAACCTCTCTGGGTTGTTTGCATTTCTTTAAACCAATCACAATCGTCTTGGGCGGAGATGAGCTCCAGACGCAGTGACGGTGGCTCTGCTAAATAGTTTTGGGGCAACATTCGCAATAACTGACTGATGAAATCTCCACATCCAATATTAAATGAAGTTAACTGTTGACACAACACAGTAACGTGAGCTATTTAAATCAGCTGATACATGGTCAAACCTCATTGGCTCTCACCAGTGTACAGCAATCCCACCAATCGGTCCCAAAACCTCCCAGTTAGGCCGGTTACACACTGCTAGCCTTGTCTGGACACATGGATGTTTCCCATAAACATAAATATATCCTGATCTGATTACAGCAAAGACAACATCGGCAGTATTGACGGCAAAATAGGCTCCAGAATATTTCCTTCTGGATTGACAGGTTGCAATATTAGAAAATAGATATTTTTTTTAAATTACATTTATATCAGAACTTCGAGACTTTCAAACATCAACAGGTCATTTATTAATATGTATTTGTGGTCTAAATGACATATAAACATCTTTTCGTATTCTATGTTGTCTGGAAACACTTCCAACACGCTGAAAAAAAGGCGCCGGTTCTATTTCTAGCGTTCACGATCTAACCTGTTGCTAGCAAACCCCCAGTCAGACAATGGTGAAGCGTATACGGATGTTTCCAGAAGCCTTTATTCACGTTCAGCCGTCAGCCTTGTTCTGAACATAAGTATACCTTCCTTTTCTTTATGAAACGCCGTAAGAGCTACAGGACAGATAAATAACATAAAATTATCTCTTACAAATATAAACATTACCCGAAGACCACATTAACCGTACCTATGACCAATGTTGGGAAGGATACTTTCAAAACGTATTTCGTTACAGAATACAGAATACATGCCCACAAATGTAATTTGTAACGTATTCCGTTACGTTACTCAATCTGAGTAACGTATTCTGAATACTTGGATTACTTCAGGATTACTTCCACATTGAATTGCGTTTTATAAGTGTAGGAATGCGACCATCACATCCAGCTTACTAAACAGGCCTATAATGGTGTGTTCTTTTCATTCCTACTAGCTGAATGTGTACCTGAACAAGCAGATAGATTATTGTATTGGTAGTCCCGAACTGCATACTACAAAAATCTAACCGCGGTCTAAGCTACCACAAGCTAATTTTAGCTAACGTTAGTTAGCATGTCAAACGGGGCTGTCAGTCTTTAAACGGCTCTGGAGCTAGTAAATCAGCACGTATAAGTATAGGAGAATGGAAAGTCCCACGTCAATGTTAAAATAGCAAGGTGACCAGTAAAACTACAGCAGACGACTACCCTTGGCTAGTTAAAAAAAATAACTTACTTTAAGATGCTTCTTCAGGTTGGAGGTGGAGTAATTTGGAGCTGAAAGGAGGCTGATGTCTGGCAAGCAGAGGCTGCACGGCACAGTTATATTTCATTCTCCCTGTTCGTTCTTTAATGTGAAATGCTGTTTGAATTTCCAAGATAGAAACTTATTGCTGCCCTGGCTCTGTTGTGCCGGTTCCGACTCCATTGTGACTGATCACGGAGCTAATTTATTCGATTTCATATCGGGGCTTCTGGAAAATGCGATAGAGTTGCCTTTTATTCAGACGTAATAAACTAAACAGAGAAGTATCGTCAGGTAATCCATTGATTTCAACAATGTAACTGTATTCTAAATACCAACTATTTATTTGTATATATATATATATCTATATATATATATGTATGTATTCCGTTACTCCCCAACACTGCCTATGACCATTCATAAAACATTTCCGTGACGTTACCTCTGTCAGTATTCACAATGCCGAAAAGCTAATGTTAGCATGACTTCGTATAACAAAGTGATAACAACGCATTTAAACACTTCCCAGTGGAATAGATTAAACTCCATATTACTGCACATGAACATTTAACAAATCAAACACACAATACCTTGTTCCCGTTCCAGCTAGGTGCTTAATTATCCGCTTTATAGAGCTTTATGATTTCAGAGCTATGTGTGTTTTCCTCCTTACTTCCGTGCGTGTGTCCCACAAACTAGTCCCCCCCTCCCCCTTTAGATGCAAGATTAACGTTACACTAGGAGGCGCCAAAATAAAGCACTCATAATATGAAAAGAGGAAACTAAAAAAATAAAGCTCTGAAGTGGTTACCTTATTAATACACCTTCCTTAGAGTCAGTTACACCTGTTACCATGGGAGCCGAATAGGGGTATATAATAATATAATAATATAATAATATAATAAGCCGGAATATAAACGGACACGCCACGCGGCTGACACGCTCGCGCGACGCTTCCAGTGTGTAACCGGCCTTAGAGAGGAAATGCCCTAAACATACAGTACAGGCCAAAGGTTTGGACACACCTTCTCATTCAATGCGTTTCCTTTTTATTTTCATGACTATTTACATTGTAGATTCTCACTGAAGGCATCAAAACTATGAATGAACACATATGGAATTATGTACTTAACAAAAAAGTGTGAAATAACTGAAAACATGTCTTATATTTTAGATTCTTCAAAGTAGCCACCCTTTGCTTTTTTATTAATAAGAGAAATAATTCCACTAATTAACCCTGACAAAGCACACCTGTGAAGGTAAAACCATTTCAGGTGACTACCTCATGAAGCTCATTGAGAGAACACCAAGGGTTTGCAGAGTTATCAAAAAAAGCAAAGGGTGGCTACTTTGAAGAATCTAAAATATAAGACATGTTTTCAGTTATTTCACACTTTTTTGTTAAGTACATAATTCCATATGTGTTCATTCATAGTTTTGATGCCTTCAGTGAGAATCTACAATGTAAATAGTCATGAAAATAAAAAGGAAACGCATTGAATGAGAAGGTGTGTCCAAACTTTTGGCCTGTACTGTATTCTTCGTAAATCTTTACAGTCATTCCCCCAGAAAGAACCGAGCAGACCTGTCTTGTTGCACCGTCCTAATTTTCTTCAAAACTTGACATTTTCAGCGTGTAGCTCGCTACTTTGAAGTTTGTCGTTGAACGGCAACACAACACAACGATATCAGGCCATTATCCTGGAAATGTACTGTTGTTGATCCCAGACTAGTTTCTCTCTGTCTGTCTGCCTGTCTGTCTGCCTGTCTCACCCTGTCTCCTGTCTGTCAGCAGGAGTCTCCCGGTCCCACATCCTGTCCTCTGGTCTTCGCCCTGCAGAGTTCTGCGTTAGTGCCGTTGGGCCTGAGCACCACTGTTGTGCTGCGGGGACGAAACCTGGACGTCTACACTGTGAGAGCATCTCCTGTTTACATTTAGTTTAGTTTAGTTTATTAAGGATCCCCATTAGCTGACGCCTTGACAACCAGCTAGTCTTCCTGGGGTCCAACACTACATTTAATCAGACAATATTAAAACATTTAATAGCATATACAGAAAAAAAATTTAAGAAAAAAAAAAAAGAAAATAAATAAAATACATGCAACAATATCTGCCAACAAAACTAAGTAATAAAAACAAAAATTACAAATAAAATTAAATGAAAAACAATAACAACCAAGCAAATAAAGAAATATCTTGAAAACAAAATTATATATTACAATATATATTACATGGTTAACATTAAGGTTGGTTACATTCACAAAAAATGCACAATCAGAAACCTCATGATAATTAATGTAATGATAACTTCAACTGATTTAATGTTAACGTGTGTAATACATAAAGTCTCGGGGGGGCCTCGGACCCCGAGACTGTGAGTGTGGAGATTGGGATTGGGCCAATCAGGGAGCAGAACGGTTAAACTTTATCACACTAGAGATGCACCGAATCCAGATTTTTGGGGTTCGGCCGAATCCACTGGTTGAGATTCTGCTGACTCCTCCTCCCATCCTCAGTCCATGAACGCAGTATCAGTCCTTCCAGAAAAAGAGGTTTTTTTTGTGATTGTTGCGAGGCAAAAATCCTTGATTATGCGGCACGTTTTCTTAAAAAATGCGATGGAATATGCTCTATATCAGGCGTCGGCAACCTTAGGCACGCGTGCCACCATGGGCACGCGGGACCTTAACCAATGGCACACTGGCAACATGTGTGCAAGAGAGTTATTGATGTGTTGAAATCATGGTTGAAATGCTGAAGCTCTCTCTCATCCGCATGCCAAATTACAACGTTCACAGTTGCGCCACCTGTTATTTACGGTAGTTTGATTGATTCGTATCTCTGACTGGGAACAATACAAAGAGGATTACCAACTGCTGCTGGGGCAGATGAACTAACGCTAGTCTCGTTACTGTAAGGAGGCTACTTTAAAACCTTCGTGAGTTAAAAGTCAATACTTATCAGTGCACTCACCTGTGTAGACCGGCATCAACATGTAGGAGGCGATATTTCAATCTGCTCTGTCTGCTCAGTCCACTCTTGTCCACCGCGCTGTTTTACGCAAACACAGCTCTACTCTACTCTGCAAATAGCGAATTTTTACAAAACAAGCTAAAAGAAAAGCTGTCGGTTTGTAGTCTATTTTTCTTAGTTTGCAGGGAATCTTGAAATTTGGACAAATTCTTATAAACTTAAGCTGTCTGAAGAAACCATCCTCTCCGCTGGAGCGGTAAATATGGATGCATTATTAAGACCAAAACAAATACATGTGGCTACTTAATATGCACGTGAATGACGCAATCGTTATGTTCGTGTTCTTCATTCTTGATAATGATGCTGGTTGTGTTATTATTATTTTTGCCACAGCATCGTTTCATTGACAATGAGGCATACAGGACCTGCTTATCACTCCATTCGTCATTAAAGCTGGGCTTTTCCACAACTTTTCGCTTCAGGCTCTTTGACAGTGATATTTTCGTCAGCCCATTTTCCACCAATCAGGACGCTGCAAACTAAAACCATGTTTCCATAATAATAATAATAATAATAATAATAATAATAACATACAATAATAATAATTACAAGGTCCTGACTATGAGAAATAAATGTTATCAAATGTTGCTATGGAATAAAATTACAGATTCCCTGGATAATACATTTTGATGTGATGTCATAATTAAACTTAATGTTGACATGGCACACTAATAAACAAGAAATTTTGAAAAGGGCACTTCATATCAAAAAGGTTGCCGACCCCTGCTCTATATGATATTTATGTAATTTTATGCAATGAAATTGCGGGAACTTGCAAAAACTGCAGTTTGATGAAAAAAAGAAAAAAAAAGGGATCTGGTCTTCATGTAGTCCTAATCTCTGGTCTTCATGTAGTCCTAATCTCTAGTCTTCATGTAGTCCTAATCTCTAGTCTTCATGTAGTCCTAATCTCTGGTCTTCATGTAGTCCTGATCTCTGGTCTTCATGTAGTCGTAATCTCTAGTCTTCATGTAGTCCTGATCTCTGGTCTTCATGTAGTCCTGATCTCTAGTCTTCATGTAGTCGTAATAGTCTTCATGTAGTCCTAATCTCTGGTCTTCATGTAGTCCTAATCTCTAGTCTTCATGTAGTACTAATCTCTAGTCTTCATGTAGTCCTAATCTCTGGTCTTCATGTAGTCGTAATCTCTAGTCTTCATGTAGTCCTAATCTCTGGTCTTCATGTAGTCCTAATCTCTAGTCTTCATGTAGTACTAATCTCTAGTCTTCATGTAGTCCTAATCTCTAGTCTTCATGTAGTCCTAATCTCTGGTCTTCATGTAGTCCTAATCTCTAGTCTTCATGTAGTCCTAATCTCTAGTCTTCATGTAGTCTTCATGGTCTTCATGTCCTAATCTCTAGTCTTCATGTAGTCCTAATCTCTAATCTCTAGTCTTCATGTAGTACTAATCTCTAGTCTTCATGTAGTACTAATCTCTGGTCTTCATGTAGTCCTAATCTCTGGTCTTCATGTAGTCCTAATCTCTAGTCTTCATGTAGTACTAATCTCTAGTCTTCATGTAGTACTAATCTCTAGTCTTCATGTAGTACTAATCTCTGGTCTTCATGTAGTCCTAATCTCTGGTCTTCATGTAGTCCTAATCTCTAGTCTTCATGTAGTACTAATCTCTAGTCTTCATGTAGTACTAATCTCTGGTCTTCATGTAGTACTAATCTCTAGTCTTCATGTAGTACTAATCTCTGGTCTTCATGTAGTCCTAATCTCTGGTCTTCATGTAGTCCTGATCTCTGGTCTTCATGTAGTCGTAATCTCTAGTCTTCATGTAGTCCTGATCTCTGGTCTTCATGTAGTCCTGATCTCTAGTCTTCATGTAGTCGTAATAGTCTTCATGTAGTCCTAATCTCTGGTCTTCATGTAGTCCTAATCTCTAGTCTTCATGTAGTACTAATCTCTAGTCTTCATGTAGTCCTAATCTCTAGTCTTCATGTAGTCCTAATCTCTAGTCTTCATGTAGTACTAATCTCTAGTCTTCATGTAGTCGTAATCTCTAGTCTTCATGTAGTCCTAATCTCTGGTCTTCATGTAGTCCTAATCTCTAGTCTTCATGTCTCTGGTCTTCATGTAGTCCTGATCCTAATCTCTAGTCTTCATGTAGTCCTAATCTCTAGTCTTCATGTAGTCCTAATCTCTGGTCTTCATGTAGTCGTAATCTCTAGTCTTCATGTAGTCCTAATCTCTGGTCTTCATGTAGTCGTAATCTCTAGTCTTCATGTAGTCCTAATCTCTAGTCTTCATGTAGTCCTGATCTCTAGTCTTCATGTAGTCCTGATCTCTGGTCTTCATGTAGTCCTAATCTCTAGTCTTCATGTAGTCCTGATCTCTGGTTTTCATGTAGTCCTAATCTCTGGTCTTCATGTAGTCCTGATCTCTGGTCTTCATGTAGTCGTAATCTCTGGTCTTCATGTAGTCGTAATCTCTGGTCTTCATGTAGTCCTGATCTCTGGTCTTCATGTAGTCGTAATCTCTGGTCTTCATGTAGTCCTGATCTCTGGTCTTCATGTAGTCCTAATCTCTAGTCTTCATGTAGTCCTGATCTCTGGTTTTCATGTAGTCCTAATCTCTGGTCTTCATGTAGTCCTGATCTCTGGTCTTCATGTAGTCCTAATCTCTAGTCTTCATGTAGTCCTGATCTCTGGTCTTCATGTAGTCGTAATCTCTAGTCTTCATGTAGTCTTGATCTCTGGTCTTCATGTAGTCCTGATCTCTGGTCTTCATGTAGTCCTAATCTCTAGTCTTCATGTAGTCCTGATCTCTGGTCTTCATGTAGTCCTGATCTCTGGTCTTCATGTAGTCCTGATCTCTGTGTCTCTGTGTAGGATGAAGCTCAGTATTTGTGTGTCGTGGAAATCGAAGGAGTCCAGTTCAATCTGAGTGCTGCTGTGGAGAAAACCCCCGACAACACACACACCTTCACCTGCAGCCCACACCAGGTACACACACTTTCACTTTGTGCTGACCCCATAGCCCAGTGTTTCTCAAATGTACGAGTCCCTCTAGGGGTACTCTGGAGGACTACAGGGGGTATGTGTCCCCCTAGGGGTACTCTGGAGCAGTGGTTTCCAACCTGGGGTCTGGGCACCCCTTAGGGGGGGCGGCAAAGATTACAGGGGGTGGGCAAGTCTTTATCTGGTTTGAGGTTATGGTAAAAAAAAGTTAAACAAATCATGATAATACACTAGAATATATAATGTATACAAAAGTCTGTATAAAAACTATATATTTTTGTTCTCGCTTAAAATTGTATGCAGGCTACGTAGTAGGCCAAACCTCTGGGACCTCTTAACCTGGGACCCTTGCTGTCATCAGGTCAGCTGCTAGCTGCTAGCTGTTAGCTGTTAGCTGCTAGCTGCTAGCTGTTAGCTGTTAGCTGCTAGCTGTTAGCTGCTAGCTGTTAGCTGTTAGCTGCTAGCTGCTATCATCCTCGTCTTTCCTGTCGCCACGGCATCACTATTTTATGAATGAAACATGGCGGAGAAACGTAACAGTGCTGATAACTCCTCTTTATCAAAACAAAAAGTAAGGCTCTATCTCGAGAGTTACCTCAACTTTGGTTTCAGGG
>NC_041337.1:35230513-35238013 GCF_004354835.1 Perca flavescens | reverse complement strand
ACATCTGGCAGTGACACTAATCGGTCCTCTCGTAACTCAAACCAATTCCCTAATACGGTGACCACTTCCTGTCCTCAGAGGCGGCCGCGTCGTCATGGTGACGGGCAGGAACCTGGGCGTGGTGCAGCAGCCAATCATATCGGTGTGGGTGGAGCCTGTGGTGGTCCAGAGGGTAAAACGGAAAAGACGATTGGCTCTGCTCACCGCCAAGCAGCAGCTGGTGTTCAACGGCACCATGACAACGGTGAGATCAACCGGCCAATCACAGACGAGTTACTTTGAGTTGCCTTGTGCTGAAATGTGCCTAGAGTCAGACAGGGTCAAAGGTTGTCCTGAATAATGACTCTCCACCTGTCTGTCTCTCTCTACCTTTCTGTCTCTCTTGCTGTCTCTCTCTCCACCTGTCTGTCTCTCCACCTGTCTGACTGTCTCTCCACCTGTCTGTCTCTCTCTCTCTTTCTGTCTCTCTCGCTCTCTCTCTCTCCACCTGTCTGTCTCTCTCTACCTTTCTATCTCTCTCGCTCTCTCCACCTGTCTGACTGTCTCTCCACCTGTCTGTCTCTCTCTCTCTCTCCACCTGTCTGTCTCTCTCGCTCTCTCCACCTGTCTGACTGTCTCTCCACCTGTCTGTCTCTCTCTTTCTCTCCACCTGTCTGTCTCTCTCTCCACCTGTCTGACTCTCTCTCTTTCTCTCCCCACCTGTCTGTCTCTCTCTCCACCTGTCTGACTCTCTCTCTCTCCACCTGTCTGTCTCTCCACCTGTCTGACTGTCTCTCCACCTGTCTGACTCTCTCTCTCTTTCTCTCCCCACCTGTCTGTCTCTCTCTCCACCTGTCTGACTCTCTCTCTCTCTCTCTCTCCACCTGTCTGACTCTCTCTCTCTCTCCCCACCTGTCCGTCTCTCTCTCCCTTTCTCTCCACCTATCTGTCTCTCCACCTGTCTGTCTGTCAGGTGTCCGAGCCCTGCTCTGTCCTGTCGTCCTCTCAGATGACCTGTCTCACCCCCGCGGTGACCCCAGAGGTAAAAGTGAAGGGCGTCTGGTTTCAGCTGGACAACGTCAGAGTCCACTACGAAACCATCAAGGTACCTGTCTGTCTCTCTACTTGTCTGTCTGTCAGAGTATGATTTGAAACAGGTGGAGGTGGAACGTGAAGCGCCTCTTTAATTCAACTCATAGTGCAGGACGTTGTAACCATGGTGACGTAACAACAACGACGATCCAGATTTTCTTCAAAACTCAAACGTTTGTGAACGGGACAACACAGATTTTGAGAATGAACAACTAAACGTTACACACTGGACCTTTTAAAGAACAAGTCTGTCCTTTAAGTGTCGTCTCCGTGGCTGTATCCCCTCTAGCCTTAACCCCGAAAAATGCAGCAGAGGGAAAAAAACTCAGAGATACACTTTCAAAACACAGGGACAGGTTTTAACCATTGACATATATATATACTGGACCAGCAGACCCCGTGTCTCTGGTCTGAGACCAGTGGAGGATATCAGAAGTCTCTTTCCCGGCGCTGGCTGAGTGTTACTGAGCAGCCTCCAACTGAGCTTGAAGACGTAGATGTGACGTGAGCAACGTGTCTGAAAGTGTGAAGTCTTCTGGTAGCTGTGAGAGAGAAATCTCAATCATTCCCAATCTTACAGAGATGGAGAGTGTAGGTATATGTAAGGAGATAACATAGACACAGGCTCATTACTGATCACTAACATGCTAGTTAACATTAGTAATTACTGATCACTAACATACTAGTTAACATTAGTCATTAAACCTAAACAGATAATGGAAGTCCAAACTGCCTGTGAGCTTCTCCTGTACTATACGGTAATTCCTCTACTGTGTGACAGTAAGTCTCGTGGTTATGACCCAATCGTTAGCCTATTTTTATAAAAGCGTCTGCTACGGAGCCATAACGTGAGCTACAAGGTAATGGAGCCTTTTATAAATTGTCGTGTTTCTTTAGAAATAAACAACGGACAAATAGAGTCTTTAAAAACTTCAGATGTAAAGTTATTCTGTCAAAGTGACGTCAGAATGAATGGGAGTCAATGGGATGCTAACGGGAGGTGATCTCTTTGTAGCATCAAAATGGCGCCATAGGAGGTTCAAGTTCTGAAGCGAAGCTTACCCCCTTGGTTTTAACTGACAGGAGGAGCAGAAAGTCCACAGTATTTATTTTATTTATTTATTTCAGGACAATGCACATTTCATGAACATGTACAGCAGTACACGTAAAAGTGCCAGATTGTAGCCCAAAGGCTAATTTCCATCTGTAGTCCATTAGGCAGGTAGAAATTACAATAAAAAGGACAAAATCTATATAAGGTGACATTTGCTATATAAAACAGAGTAAAACAGGACAAAAGAAAAGAAAAACAGGACAATTCATTAGTAAATATTAAAACAGAGACACAATTCATACACAATTCAGAGGTTTCTTTTGTGATTGTTGCGGAGCAAAAATCCTTGATTATGCGGCATGTTTTCTTAAAAAATGCGATGGAATATTTGGGATATTTATGCAATATTATGCTTTTATGATTCTCATTACAAACAATAACAGATTGAAATCATTTCAAAAACGTTGTAGCTATCTATGATTGTTTGATTGCTGACGTTAGCTCAAAAGGCCATTCCAGTGACAGCCTTTGTTGTGTTTGATTGCTAACTTGAAGCCAGCAGTGAATGAACTTTGTCATGTAGGTCATGTGACTTTTTTGCAACGAAAATGCGGGGATTATGAAATCATGCAAGAAATCATCAATGCAATTTATGTGGGTGACGCCAAGCCATGTAGTACTTTATAAATTAAGCATATTGAGGAAAATTTACAAAAATGATCAAAACCCAGTAAGTTGTGTTACTCTAAGATCTTGCAATGATGATAAGAAAAAGGTCTTTTTTATCTAGAATTTTGAGTGCCTTTTTGTACAAAGTGATGATTGTGTCTCTCTACCTGTCTGTCTCTCTCCCTGTCTGTCTCTCTCCCTGTGTGTCTCTCTCCCTGTCTGTCTCTCTCCCTGTGTGTCTCTCTAACTGTCTGTCTCTCAGGGTAAAAGCTTCATCTATTATCCCAACCCGGAGTTCTTTCCCCTGAACAGAGAAGCTCCAGATGCTCCGTATCGCTTCAAACCAGGAGGAGTGATCGCCGTGGAGGTAACATATTTACTGAACATGATTAAGCCGTTAAAGGGTCACTTTGGTATTTTTCAACCTGGTCCCTATTTTCCCAGCTGGATGTGTCTAAGTGAATAATCTGGAAAAAAAAATGTAAATCTCGCAGTGTTGAGCGAGGACGCTGCAACCTGCGATGTAACCAGACAGGACAAATGTTCAGCCTCAGTTAGCGTCCACTTATACTTCTGTTTTTGCTGCTGACAGACTCCTGATTATTATTCTAAGTGTCTGACAACATTATGGAAAGGATCCCTACAGAGATAGAGTTTTTAGTTAAAGAGTAAGATCCTTTTAGTTTAACATGAAACAGCCCCAAAATCACCATCACCAGACTCCATGTAAATAATCAGGACTTTTAGCATGGATAGAGCCAGCATATCTCCACCAGACTCCATGTAAATAATCGGGAGTTTTAGTGTGTATAGAGCCAGCATATCTCCACCAGAATCCATGTAAATAATCAGGACTTTTAGCGTGTATAGAGCCAGCATATCTCCACCAGACTCCATGTAAATAATCAGGACTTTTAGCGTGTATAGAGCCAGCATATCTCCACCAGACTCCATGTAAATAATCAGGACTTTTAGAGTGTATAGAGCCAGCATATCTCCACCAGACTCCATGTAAATAATCGGGAGTTTTAGTGTGTATAGAGCCAGCATATCTCCACCAGACTCCATGTAAATAATTAGGACTTTTAGCGTGTATAGAGCCAGCATATCTCCACCAGACTCCATGTAAATAATCAGGACTTTTAGCGTGTATAGAGCCAGCATATCTCCACCAGACTCCATGTAAATAATCTGTAGTTTTAGCGAGTATAGAGCCAGCATATCTCCACCAGACTCCATGTAAATAATCAGGACATTTAGCGTGTATAGAACCAGCATATCTCCACCAGACTCCATGTAAATAATCAGGACTTTTAGTGTGTATAGAGCCAGCATATCTCCACCAGACTCCATGTAAATAATCGGGAGTTTTAGCGTGGATAGAGCCAGCATATCTCCACCAGACTCCATGTAAATAATCGGGAGTTTTAGCGTGTATAGAGCCAGCATATCTCCACCAGACTCCATGTAAATAATCAGGACTTTTAGCGTGTATAGAGCCAGCATATCTCCACCAGACTCCATGTAAATAATCAGGACTTTTAGCGTGTATAGAGCCAGCATATCTCCACCAGACTCCATGTAAATAATCAGGACTTTTAGCGAGTATAGAGCCAGCATATCTCCACCAGACTCCATGTAAATAATCAGGACATTTAGCGTGTATAGAACCAGCATATCTCCACCAGACTCCATGTAAATAATCAGGACTTTTAGTGTGTATAGAGCCAGCATATCTCCACCAGACTCCATGTAAATAATCAGGACTTTTAGCGTGTATGGAGGCAGCATATCTCCACATGTAAATGGGTGAATTAAGGGTTTATTTCAACCAAACCAGAGTGGTGATTGTTGGAACAATGGAAAGATGAACCAAGATGGCTTTTGATAGTTTTATTTAGTTTCTGTCCACTTTGAATGAAGTGTGTTTTACGATGATAAAAATCCAGATTATTTACATGGAGTTTGGTGGAGATATGCTGGCTCTATACATGCTAAAGGTCCTGATTATTTAAATCGAGTCTGGTGGAGTTTGGTGATGGTGATTTCGGGGCTGTTTCATGTTAAACTAAAAGGATATTACTCTTTAACTAAAAGCTCTATCTCTGTAGGGATCCATCCCATAATGTTGTCAGACACTATATAATAATAATAATAATCTGAGTCTGTCAACGGCAAAAACGCAACTTTTAGTAGAAGTAAATTGTTACATTGCGACTTGGTTCTTTGACATTGGTCCAGTATTAATGGACCAATGTCAAAGATTGTTGTTCCCATCAGTCACTTAGACACAAAAACATGGGAAAATAGCGTCCAGTTTGATAAAATCACCAAAGTTACCCTTTAAAAGACAGAAGAATGTCTGATGTCTGTGTTTTCGGCGGCGAACCCTCAGGGTCAGCACCTGACCAGAGCCATATCGAGACAGGAAGTGACAGCTCGACTGGGAGATGGTGAGTGCGAGGTGAAAACTCTGGACAACACTCACCTGTACTGTGAACCCCCGGAGATCCAACCACTGAGCGTGGACGACAGCAGCGAGCTGCCCTGCCTCAAGGTAACACTCAGTCACGTGTTTAACCCTTGTGTTGTCTTCACAGTCGTCCATGATCTTGTCAAAATTGAAAAATGCGCTTTGTTTGGATCTTTTTCCAACTTTTCTGACGCTTTTTTTTATGCTTTTGGCGCTTTTTACAACATTTTTTATCCTTCTTTTCGATGCTTTTCTTTAGTCATGGTTAATAAACCTAATAAAATGACAGTATACCTAATTTTTGAGTTTGAAAAAAAGCAG
The DNA here is from genome assembly GCF_004354835.1 of Perca flavescens. Classification (NCBI taxonomy): domain Eukaryota; kingdom Metazoa; phylum Chordata; class Actinopteri; order Perciformes; family Percidae; genus Perca; species Perca flavescens. Next base: position 35,232,425 of record NC_041337.1, on the reverse strand, counting down.
CTATAATGAATTATTTTGACTAATTCAATAGTTAAGATCAGAGGATGTTGAGTGAATCACAGACTGGTTTATGTCAACATTTGGTCAGGATGCTGTTTTGAAACCATTTACATTTTTTTTTTCAAAAGCCATGAAATTATAGCCTGACCAGCCAGCCCCACATCCAGATGTTGGGTCTGGGAGCTCCCCATTGGTCAGGGCTCAATCCGAGGGGCGGGATAAACGGTTGTCTTTCAAATTCCCTCTCTACGCAATAGGATAGAGCTCCTACCAATCAGAGCAACGCTAGTTGATAGATTAAACTTTAAACTCCGAACACATCTTTCCTTTTTTAAGAATGACTTCAGTGCCGTCATTTGTTCTTTTCTCAAAGAAAAGCTGAACTCCAAGTCTTCCAGAAGACCTCTGTTCACCAGCAGCAGCAGCAGCCATAAGCCCCGCCCACTGACTCTATACACGATGTGATTGGCCTGACCAGAGTTTGGTTTTTCCAGCTCGCAAGTCAACGGAGAGTTGCTAGACTGACCCTGACTGCAACATTACATTTGCTGCCACTAGGGGGCGTCTAGATTTCTAGTCTAATAAAATGAAATAAAACAACCAAAATTCAATGGAAGTAATCATTAATCTTATACCTGCGAAGAACATGGATGCAGGATGTACATGTTGTATGGGTTCCATACAACAGGCATGCATGCATCCATGTTATTTTGGGGCAATTCGGTTGTAAGAAACCCATATTTCTTTCAAATTTGAAGCGAGGACAACCCAAGGGTTAACGGACAGACAGAAGCCGTGTTGGAAACCGCTGTCTGTCACGGAAACCTTGCACTATAGTGCGTTAATTCCATTCACTGTATAGTCCCCTATAAAATACCCACAATGCACAGCTAATTTGAGCGTACATACTGTCGGTACACGATCCGTTCTGCACATGCACAAAATGTTCTGCGCGTGCGCTGTACGAGGATTCACGACACTGCGCGATCTGTTCCACGCTTCCGGTCGACAGCCAAGCTAACGTTAGTTTAGCTAACAGCTAATTCGGCTAACCGCTAGCTGAGACAGCATGCAATAACTTTAAAGACCCTTAAAATAAACGTTAACATATATAACAGCTGTTACATCAGTTCTACTTTACTTGTGCTCATTTAAAATACAATCACTCAATACTTGTCTTTATTGTTATGAATGTAAAGTCTTAATGCAGCTGTAGCCTGCTTCTCCCATTAAGTTTGACTTAACGTTATTTTAGACTGAATCTAGCTGTCAGCTAGCGGTTAGCCGAATTAGCTGTTAGCTAAACTAACGTTAGCTTCCCGGTGGAGGCTAGCCATGGGCTAGCGTGGAACAGATCGTGCAGGTCGTATCCTCGGTAAAACAGTATTATCTTGCGTGTACCGACACACACAATGTAGCCTACATTTAACTCCCGTATCCCACAATGCAACGCAGACGTGTTTTCCCAGAGGAGGAAGAGAAGAAGAAGCAGAAGTCACCACGAAAACTGGAAAGGAAAAACAGTGGAAATGTAACATGTGGACAAAAAATGATATACAACCTTTTATTATTCTCCCGAGTGCTCGGTTTGTTTCAGGGAAGCATTAGAAGTATTTTAGTTCCGGTTTGTCTACGTGATGCTGGGCGCGGCCGCCTCCGTCACACAAATTTATTTATTTATTTATTTAACGAGGAATACCTCTTGAGATGTATCATCTCATTTTCGAGAGGGTCCTCGATAAGACTGGACAGTACAAAGGAAAAGACATTACAGTACAACATACACATTCACCGACATCCTAACCTCCCCCTCCCCACACCCCTGCCCCAACATCACCAAAATAATCATTACAAAATGTAAGAATAGTTAATTAAGAACAAAAATATAGAAAACTAAAAATCTAATAACTAA
>NC_041337.1:35223013-35225513 GCF_004354835.1 Perca flavescens | reverse complement strand
TACCAGTAACGCGTTACCAGTAACCAGTAGATTACTGATGCAGATGCAGATTAGTTCTGCTACTGGAGCTGAAAGTCTTGTGTGGACGGAGACGGCTTTTGTCTCATAGTGCCGCTTAAAACAGAAAGATGTCGATGTTTTTTGTGATTTACAGTACAGGCCAAAAGTTTGGACACACCTTCTCATTCAATGCGTTTCCTTTTTATTTTCATGACTATTGACATTGTAGATTCTCACTGAAGGCATCAAAACTATGAATGAACACATATGGAATTATGTACTTAACAAAAAAGTGTGAAATAACTGAAAACATGTCTTATATTTTAGATTCTTCAAAGTAGCCACCCTTTGCTTTTTTATTAATAAGGGAAATAATTCCACTAATTAACCCTGACAAAGCACACCTGTGAAGGTAAAACCATTTCAGGTGACTACCTCATGAAGCTCATTGAGAGAACACCAAGGGTTTGCAGAGTTATCAAAAAAAGCAAAGGGTGGCTACTTTGAAGAATCTAAAATATAAGACATGTTTTCAGTTATTTCACACTTTTTTGTTAAGTACATAATTCCATATGTGTTCATTCATAGTTTTGATGCCTTCAGTGAGAATCTACAATGTAAATAGTCATGAAAATATAAAGGAAACACATTGAATGAGAAGGTGTGTCCAAACTTTTGGCCTGTACTGTAGATGTGGACGCGTTGGCCTGCATGTGACGGTGTGTCCTCTCTCTGTCTCTCTCTCTCTCTGTCTCTCTCTCTCTCTCTCTCTCTCTGTCTCTCTCTCTGTCTCTCTCTCTGTCTCTGTCTCTCTCTCTGTCTCTCTCTCTGTCTCTGTCTCTCTCTGTCTCTCTCTCTCTCTGTCTCTGTCTCTGTGTCTCAGTTCATCCACACACTGGAGGCCCAGCAGGGCTTCTCCCAGAGGGACCGGGGCTACGTGGCCAGTCTGCTCACCATGGCCCTGCACGATAAGCTGGAGTACTTCACAGAGGTCATGAAGAGTCTGCTGCAAGACCTGGTGCAGCAGTACGTCGCCAAGAACCCCAAACTCATGCTGCGCCGGTACGTAAAACAAACTCACCTTCAGCTGGGAGGACCACTTTTAACTACCGAAGCAGAGAGCAACGGCCGTCCTTTCTTTCAGTTTAATGCCGTTATCTCGAGATCACAAGCTATGTTTTCTCGAGACAATGACGTAATATAATCCTGTTATCTGTCTGTCTGTCTGTCTGTCTGTCTGTCTGTATCTGTCTGTCTGTCTTGCCGTCTGTATGTCTGTCTTGCTGTGTTTCAGGACTGAGACAGTTGTCGAGAAGATGTTGACCAACTGGATGTCGATCTGCCTCTACTCCTTCCTCAAGGTAAATGCTCGTCTGTCTGTCTGTCTGTCTGTCTGTCTGTCGAAACACTAACCTGTCTGTCTGTCTGTCTGTCTGTCTGCAGAACAACTAACCTGTCTGTCTGTCTGCCTGTCTGTCTGCAGGAGGTGGCTGGGGAGCCTCTCTACATGCTACATGTCTGTCTGTAGAACCACTAACCTGTCTGTCTGTCTGCCTGTCTGTCTGGAGGAGGTGGCTGGGGAGCCTCTCTACATGCTACATGTCTGTAGAACCACTAACCTGTCTGTCTGTCTGCCTGTCTGTCTGCAGGAGGTGGCTGGGGAGCCTCTATGCTACATGTCTGTCTGTAGAACCACTAACCTGTCTGTCTGTCTGCCTGTCTGTCTGCAGGAGGTGGCTGGGGAGCCTCTGTACATGCTACATGTCTGTCTGTAGAACCACTAACCTGTCTGTCTGTCTGCCTGTCTGTCTGCAGGGAGGTGGCTGGGGAGCCTCTCTACATGCTACATGTCTGTAGAACCACTAACCTGTCTGTCTGTCTGCCTGTCTGTCTGCAGGAGGTGGCTGGGGAGCCTCTGTACATGCTACATGTCTGTCTGTAGAACCACTAACCTGTCTGTCTGTCTGCCTGTCTGTCTGCAGGAGGTGGCTGGGGAGCCTCTGTACATGCTACATGTCTGTCTGTAGAACCACTAACCTGTCTGTCTGTCTGCCTGTCTGTCTGCAGGAGGTGGCTGGGGAGCCTCTGTACATGCTACATGTCTGTCTGTAGAACCACTAACCTGTCTGTCTGTCTGCCTGTCTGTCTGCAGGAGGTGGCTGGGGAGCCTCTCTACATGCTACATGTCTGTAGAACCACTAACCTGTCTGTCTGTCTGCCTGTCTGTCTGCAGGAGGTGGCTGGGGAGCCTCTGTACATGCTACATGTCTGTCTGTAGAACCACTAACCTGTCTGTCTGTCTGCCTGTCTGTCTGCAGGAGGTGGCTGGGGAGCCTCTGTACATGCTACATGTCTGTCTGTAGAACCACTAACCTGTCTGTCTGTCTGCCTGTCTGTCTGCAGGAGGTGGCTGGGGAGCCTCTCTACATGCTACATGTCTGTCTGTAGAACCACTAACCTGTCTGTCTGTCTGCCTGTCTGTCTGCAGGAGGTGGCTGGG
>NC_041337.1:35208013-35215513 GCF_004354835.1 Perca flavescens | reverse complement strand
AGTTCAGGCGGAGTTGGAGTCAACCAGGTCTTCCAGACCGGAGAGAGTAAGAGCCCCGACAACCCAGCACAACGCTAACAGAACCATGTCAGAACCATTGAACACGTAGGACATCTAGAGCAGTGGTTCTCAAACGATTTTTTTCAATATTGTTCCCTCTTTTGAATCGCTTTTTTTAAGCCAAGTACCCCTAGCCTGGGAAAAACCCTGACCAACTTCCGGCAATCACAACCGTTGAGGCGGGTTTTATAGAGAGCCGAAGTCCCGCCCCTTCCGGTGGACCTCATGGGACCTAAACTCGGAAAAAATATGAACGGTAGTGAACAGGGGAGAGGCAAATTATTTTTTGATCCCGTTTGAATTGAGCCACGGATTACAAATATGATGTTCGTCAATTTAAAAGATAATTTTTCAACCGAAGAAAGTCTCAGCTAGCCGTAGGTTTGTCGTAGTACCACTTAGTTTTGTGTGAAACAGCTCAGTGGACTACATCTCCCAGTGGACTACATCTCTCGTCTCACACAATCTACCTCACCTAGCTTGATGATCGGCTTGCTCGCTAGCTAGCTAGCTAGCTAGCTTAGCTCTGTTAAACAACACTAACGTTATCTTAACTGCTGGCTTTTATCCAATCAAGTGTTTTCAGCAGAGAAGCAAAAGAACAAGCGAGATCCTCTGATCATTAGAGTAACGTTACTTCCTGGTACGATACACACACACACACACACACACACACACACACACACACACACACAAGTACGATACACAGAGACATCGTAGCTTCAGAGAGACGTCGGCGAGAGGTCAGTTATTTTAGGAATTATGCATGACATATTTAAATTAGCATTTTTGCGAAAATTTCACGTACCCCCTGCAGTAACAAATAACATCTAGCCAACACCGCTGTAGTTCTTCCGATACAGGGTTCTCCTCTGTGTTAGTCGTCGTCGTCGTGGTGACGGTCTGTGTGTTGTTGCCGTAGAAACGCCGATGCTGGAGGGCGAGGAGGAGGAGGGTCTGCGTCTGTGGCACCTGGTGAAGAGCAGCGAAGATCCGGAAATCCCAAAACACAGAAAGAGCAGCATGAGGGAGAGAGAGAGAGCCAAGGCCATACCTGAGATTTACCTGACCCGACTGCTGTCCATGAAGGTAACACACACTCACATTAACACACCTGAGATTTACCTGACCCGACTGCTGTCCATGAAGGTAACACACACTCACATTAACACACCTGAGATTTACCTGACCCGACTGCTGTCCATGAAGGTAACACACACACATTAACACACCTGAGATTTACCTGACCCGACTGCTGTCCATGAAAGTAACACACACACATTAACGCACCTGAGATTTACCTGACCCGACTGCTGTCCATGAAGGTAACACATACACATTAACACACCTGAGAGTTACCTGACCCGACTGCTGTCCATGAAGGTAACACACACACATTAACACACCTGAGATTTACCTGACCTGACTGCTGTCCATGAAGGTAACACACACACATTAACACACCTGAGATTTACTTGACCCGACTGCTGTCCATGAAGGTAACACACACACATTACACACCTGAGATTTACCTGACCCGACTGCTGTCCATGAAGGTAACACACACACATTACACACCTGAGATTTACCTGACCCGACTGCTGTCCATGAAGGTAACCCACACACATTAACGCAACTGAGATTTACCTGACCCGACTGCTGTCCATGAAGGTAACACACACACATTAACGCACCTGAGATTTACCTGACCCGACTGCTGTCCATGAAGGTAACCCACACACATTAACGCACCTGAGATTTACCTGACCCGACTGCTGTCCATGAAGGTAACACACACACATTAACGCACCTGAGATTTACCTGACCCGACTGCTGTCCATGAAGGTAACACACACACATTAACGCACCTGAGATTTACCTGACCCGACTGCTGTCCATGAAGGTAACACACACACATTAACGCACCTGAGAGTTACCTGACCCGACTGCTGTCCATGAAGGTAACACACACACATTAACGCACCTGAGATTTACCTGACTCCACTGCTGTCCATGAAGGTAACACACACACATTAACGCACCTGAGATTTACCTGACCCGACTGCTGTCCATGAAGGTAACACACACACACACATTAACGCACCTGAGATTTACCTGACCTGACTGCTGTCCATGAAGGTAACACACACACATTAACGCACCTGAGATTTACCTGACCCGACTGCTGTCCATGAAGGTAACACACACACATTAACACACCTGAGATTTACCTGACCCGACTGCTGTCCATGAAGGTAACACACACACATTAACACACCTGAGATTTTCCTGACCCGACTGCTGTCCATGAAGGTAACACACACACATTAACACACCTGAGATTTACCTGACCCGACTGCTGTCCATGAAGGTAACACACACACATTAACACACCTGAGATTTACCTGACCCGACTGCTGTCCATGAAGGTAACACACACACATTAACACACCTGAGATTTACCTGACCCGACTGCTGTCCATGAAGGTAACGCACACACATTAACACACCTGAGATTTACCTCTCTCTGTCTCTCTCTCTACCTGTCTGTCTCCCTTCCTGTCTGTCTCTCTGTAGGGGACACTGCAGAAGTTTGTGGACGATGTGTTCGTGGCGATCCTCAGTACGAAGCGTCCTCCTCCGATCGCCGTCAGATTCTTCTTCGACTTCCTGGACGACATGGCCGAGAAACACGGCATCGACGACCCCGAGACCGTCCACATCTGGAAGACCAACAGGTGAAGGACACACCTGGACACCTGTCTGTCTGTCTGTCTGTCTGACACACCTGTCTATCTGTCTCTCTGACACACCTGTCTGTCTGTTTCTCGGACACACCTGTCTATCTGTCTCTCTGACATTCCTGTCTGTCTGTCTCTCTGACACACCTGTCTCTCTGTTTCTCTGACACACCTGCCTGTCTCTCTGACACGTCTGTCTGTCTCTCTGAAATGTCTGTCTCTCTGACATTCCTTTCTGTCTGTTTCTCTGACACACCTGTCTGTCTGTTTCTCTGACACACCTGTCTATCTGTCTCTCTGACATTCCTGTCTGTCTGTCTCTCTGACACACCTGTTTGTCTGTCTCTCTGACACACCTGTCTCTCTGTTTCTCTGACACACCTGCCTGTCTGTCTCTCTGACACACCTGTCTCTTTGTTTCTCTGACACACCTGCCTGTCTCTCTGACACGTCTGTCTCTCTGAAATGTCTGTCTCTCTGACATTCCTTTCTGTCTGTCTCTCTGACACACCTGTCTGTCTGTTTCTCTGACACCCCTGTCTGTCTGTCTCTCTGACACACCTGTCTGTCTGTCTCTCTGACACACCTGTCTCTCTGTTTCTCTGACACACCTGCCTGTCTGTCTCTCTGACACACCTGTCTCTCTGTTTCTCTGACACACCTGCCTGTCTCTCTGACACGTCTGTCTGTCTCTCTGACATGTCTGTCTGTCTGTCTCTCTGAAATGTCTGTCTCTCTGACATTCCTTTCTGTCTGTCTCTCTGACACACCTGTCTGTCTGTTTCTCTGACACCCCTGTCTGTCTGTCTCTCTGACACACCTGTCTGTCTGTCTCTCTGACACACCTGTCTCTCTGTTTCTCTGACACACCTGCCTGTCTGTCTCTCTGACACACCTGTCTCTCTGTTTCTCTGACACACCTGCCTGTCTCTCTGACACGTCTGTCTGTCTCTCTGACATGTCTGTCTGTCTGTCTCTCTGAAATGTCTGTCTCTCTGACATTCCTTTCTGTCTGTCTCTCTGACACACCTGTCTGTCTGTTTCTCTGACACACCTGTCTATCTGTCTCTCTGACATTCCTGTCTGTCTGTCTCTCTGACACACCTGTCTGTCTGTCTCTCTGACACACCTGTCTCTCTGTTTCTCTGACACACCTGCCTGTCTCTCTGACACGTCTGTCTGTCTCTCTGACATGTCTGTCTGTCTCTCTGAAATGTCTGTCTCTCTGATATTCCTTTCTGTCTGTTTCTCTGACACACCTGCCTGTCTCTCTGACACGTCTGTCTGTCTCTCTGACATGTCTGTCTGTCTGTTTCTCTGACATGTCTGTCTGTCTCTCTGACACACCTGTCTGTCTGTCTCTCTGACATGTCTGTCTGTCTCTCTGACACACCTGTCTGTCTCTCTGTTTCTCTGAGACACCTTCCTGTCTCTCTGAAATTCCTGTCTGTCTATCTCTCTGACACACCTGTCTGTCTCTCTGACATGTCTGTCAGTCTCTCTGACACCTGCCTGTCTGTCTCTCTGACACACCTGTCTGTCTGTCTCTCTGACACACCTGTCTGTCTGTCTCTCTGACACACCTGTTTGTCTCTCTGACACCTGCCTAACTGTCTCTCTGACATGTTTCTGTCTCTCTGACACGTCTGTCTGTCTATCTGACACCTGCCTATCTGTCTCTCTGACACACCTGTCTGTCTCTCTGACACCTGCCTATCTGTCTCTCTGACACACCTGTCTGTCTCTCTGACACACCTGTCTGTCTCTCTGACACCTGCCTATCTGTCTCTCTGACACACCTGTCTGTCTCTCTGACACACCTGTCTGTCTCTCTGACACCTGCCTATCTGTCTCTCTGACACACCTGTCTGTCTCTCTGACACACCTGTCTGTCTGTCTCTCTGACATGCCTGTCTGTCTCTCCGACCCCTGCCTACCTGTCTGTCTCTCTGACCTGTCTGTCTGTCTGCAGCCTCCCTCTGAGGTTCTGGGTGAACATCCTGAAGAACCCCCAGTTTGTCCTGGATGTCCAGGTGTCCGACAGCATCGATGCCGTCCTGTCTGTCATCGCTCAGACCTTCATCGACTCCTGCACCACCTCCGAGCACAAAGTCGGACGGGTACGACCTGTCTGTCTGTCTGTCTGTCTCTCTGCCTGCCTGTCTGTCTGTCTGTCTGTCTGTCTCTGTTTGTCTGTCTCTCTGCTTGTCTGTCTGTCTGTCTCCGTTTGTCTGTCTATCTGTCTCTGTTTGTCTATCTGTCTCTTGTTTGTCTGTCTGTCTGTCTGTCCCTCTCTCCCTGTCTGTCTGTTTGGCTGTCTGTCTGTCTCTCTGCCTGCCTGTCTGTCTGTCTGTCTGTCTGTCTGTCTGTCTGTCTCTGTCTGTCTGTCTCTGTCTCTCCCTGTCTCTCTCTCTCTGTCTGTCTGTCTCTCTGCTTGTCTGTCTGTCTATCTCTCTGCCTGTCTGTCAGTCTGTCACTCCGTCTGTCTGCGTGTTTCTGTCTGTCTGTTTGTCTCTGTCTGTCTGTGCATCTGTCTGTCTGTCAGTCTGTCTGTCTGCGTGTCTCTGTCTGTCTGTCTGTCTGTCTCTGTCTGTCTGTCTGTGCATCTGCCTGTCTATCTGTCTGGCTGTCTCTCTGTCTGTCATGTGACCTCATGGTAATTTTCTGTCCAATCAGGACTCTCCTGTGAACAAGCTGCTGTACGCCAGAGAGATCCCCCGATATAAACAGCTGGTGGAGAGGTGAGACAGCTTCCTGTCACCACGGTTACCACAGTAGTGTTAATTTTGTCAGACGAGACGAGACTAAATATGTTCGTCAACGACCTTTTTTTCCACGACTAAGACGAGACGATGACGAGACTGCGCCGATGTCCAAAAACGCTGACTAAGATGTACACGTAACGTGCATTATTGTTGACGAAAAAAGACGAGACTAAAATGTTTTGCATAAAATAAAAACTAAGATAAAATCTCTCTTCATTTTCGTCTACAATCGTCTCTACTTTTTCATCATGAGATAGAATATTCAGCTGTTACGAGACCCGACAACTGGTGCCCTAACCACCGTTATCTACCGGACCGATTAGCCTGCCTCTATGCTACCGTTAGCTAGTTAACACTACACTTTGGCAGCAGGTAGCGTTAGGTAACGTTAGCCTACCGTTAGCTAGTTAAGACTACACTTTGCAGCAGGTAACGTTAGCCTACCGTTAGCTAGTTAACACTACACTTGGCGGCAGGTAGCGTTAGCCTACCGTTAGCTAGTTAACACTACACTTGGCGGCGGGTAGCGTTAGCCTACCGTTAGCTAGTTAAGACTACACTTGGCGGCAGGTAGCGTTGGCCTACCGTTAGCTATTTAACACTACACTTGGCGGCAGGTAACGTTAGCCTACCGTTAGCTAGTTAACACTTACCTACCGTTGGCACTACACGGTAGCGTTGGCCTACCGTTAGCTAGTTAACACTACACTTGGCGGCAGCGTTAGCCTGCCGTTAGCTAGTTAACACTACGCGGCGGCAGGTAGCGTTGGCCTGCCGTTAGCTAGTTAACACTACACCGGCAGGTAGCGTTGGCCTGCCCTTAGCTAGTTAACACTACGCGGCGGCAGGTAGCGTTGGCCTACCGTTAGCTAGTTAACACTACACTTGGCGGCAGGTAGCGTTGGCCTACCGTTAGCTAGTTAACACTACGCTAGGTAACGTTGGCCTACCGTTAGCTAGTTAACACTACACTTGGCGGCAGGTAGCGTTGGCCTGCCGTTAGCTAGTTAACACTACACTTGGCGGCGGGTAGCGTTGGCCTGCCGCTAGGCAAGTAGTTAACACTACACTTGGCGGCGTAGCGTTAGCCTACCGTTAGCTAGTTAACACTACACTTGGCGGCAGGTAACGTTAGCCTACCGTTAGCTAGTTAACACTACACTTGGCGGCAGGTAGCGTTAGCCTACCGTTAGCTAGTTAACACTACACTTTGGCAGCAGGTAACGTTAGCCTACCGTTAGCTAGTTAAGACTACACTTGGCAGCGGGTAACGTTAGCCTACCGTTAGCTAGTTAACACTACACTTGGCAGCTGGTAACGTTAGCCTACCGTTAGCTAGTTAACACTACGCTTGGCAGCTGGTAACGTTAGCCTACCGTTAGCTAGTTAACACTACGCTTGGCGGCTGGTAACGTTAGCCTACCGTTAGCTAGTTAACACTACACTTGGCGGCAGGTAGCGTTGGCCTACCGTTAGCTTTAACACTACACTTGGCAGCAGGTAGCGTTAGCCTTAGCTAGTTAACACTAGTTAACACTACGTTAGCCTGCCAGTTACTTGGCAGCAGCGGCGGTAGCGTTAACACTACCTACCGTTAGCTAGTTAACACTACACTTGGCGGCAGGTAACGTTAGCCTGCCGTTAGCTAGTTAACACTACACTTGGCGGCAGGTAGCGTTAGCCTACCGTTAGCTAGTTAACACTACACTTGGCGGCAGGTAACGTTAGCCTGCCGTTAGCTAGTTAACACTACGCTTGGCGGCAGGTAACGTTAGCCTGCCGTTAGCTAGTTAACACTACACTTGGCGGCAGGTAGCGTTAGCCTACCGTTAGCTAGTTAACACTACACTTGGCGGCGGGTAGCGTTAGCCTGCCGTTAGCTAGTTAACACTACACTTGGCAGCAGGTAACGTTAGCCTACCGTTAGCTAGTTA
>NC_041337.1:35178013-35203013 GCF_004354835.1 Perca flavescens | reverse complement strand
GGTTTTTATAGTCAGACTCAGGCGATGCCAGTTCTTTCGATTCCTTTACTCCCTGGAGACAAAAAAAAAAAAAACGCTACGGTGGAAAATGACACCAACCAATCAGATCAGAGAACATCACTGTCACCTGCTGCCTTGCACTACGTTTCCCAGAGTTCCCTGCTGTTCTGCTGTCTGCGCGGAGACAGAAAGCACAATTTGAATAGTCTCTATACTGATCACTAGTTATCGATGTATTGTCCTGCTGAGCTCTGAAACGCTGGATGTTTTTTATCGACGGTATTGCTGAACAATATTTTTTAGCTTTTACTACTGAAAACCAGCACGATTACGAAGCTTTTAACATCCCAACATTTAGGGAGTTTTTACCGAACGCAATAACAATCAGGGAGTGTTTTTTTTTTTTAAATCACATTTTCAGTGCGATTCCAGTTTCTGACATCTCCAAGCTATTCCAAAATATTCTCATCAGGTAACCTTAGGACCTGCACCGGTTCTCATGTCTTTCCAGTCTTCCTCAGTTCCAGGTTGAGTCCAGATTGACTCATTGGGGTTCTCAGGTCATTTGCTGAGTTTTTGTTTATTAGCCAATTAGCACGTAGCAGAATCGTGGCTTGTAGAAGGACAAAGGTAACCTGACTCCGCCAGATTGGATCGCTTCCCATTTGCTCGGCATATCCATCTGGGAACTTTTCCGCTGGATAACTTTTGGGAAAGGGGCAAAAATCCTGGTTAGCTGATTGGATAAACCATCTGTCTATCACCACCTATAGACGGGCCAAATCAACCAATCAGATCAAACTCTTGCTGAACCCAGTCGGGAGAAGAGCAAAAACATCTTTTCCTCTGAGAAAAGCCTCCAGTGTTGTTGTTTTTTTTGCTCTTCTTTCAATGAAGGAATACTTTCTAATTCGGATAAAACTCGCTGCGATAGCTACGCTCATCTCATCCGCTTGCTAACGTTAGCTCAAAACGCCATTCAACTGACAGTGTCTGATGTGTTTGATTGCTAACTTGTAGCCAACAGCAGTAGTCATTTCAAAAACGTTGTAGCTATCTATGATTGTTTGATTGCTAACGTTAGCTCAAAACGCTGTTAGCATTTAGTAGGCGACTTGATTGCCAACGTTAGCTCAAAACGCCATTCAAGTGACAGTCTCTGTTGTGTTTGATTGCTAACTTGTAGCTAGCAGCAGCAGTTATTTTAAAAACGTTTCAGCTATCTATGATTGTTTGATTGCTAACGTTAGCTCAATACGCCGTTAGCATCTTGGAGGCTACTTGTCGCAAAGTGACGCATGCGCGACTCAAATCTGTGCTCGACTCACATTGGGCAGTGACGGTGCCTCTGCTAAATAGCCTCTGGAAGGAACTTGTTTTGGTGGAACATGTGTACGTTCAGAAGTAGTTTTAGTCGTGAGACAGAAAACTCAGATTGGACAGATAGTCTAGCTAGCTGTCTGGATTTACCCTGCAGAGATCTGAGGAGCAGTTAACCGTAGTCCTCACAAATCAGCCGGAGGTTAGAACGCCAACAAAGAGACAGAGGAATGGGACGGGACAGCCGGTCGAAAATAAGGACATACGGCTGACCTGCTGCCGTCACAGGTAGTGTGCTAGCTAGTGATGTAGCCAATGTGCTGGCTAGCTTCTTCAGCAGTAGATGAAGGAATCTGCACTTTTTTTTATGCGAGAAAGAAATAAAATAAACTTTACTAACACGTAGAAACGCTGGAGAACAGAAACTAAAATCACATTGAAAATAAAGTCAAACTAAAACCTTGAAGTTGACAGACGATAAAAACAATCTGAAATCTGGGGGCAGGAGTTTAAAGTGTGTGTGTGTGTGTGTGTGTGTGTGTGCGTGCGGCGTGCGTTAGCTAGTTACTAACTTATTACATGTACATACTGTAAGTCCTATTTATACCTATTTATCCCAGCTGTGCCTTCACTCTTGCAGCTAGGTGGATGCTGTCTGACCTCTCTTACAGCAGTTTATTCAGCATGTGTCCCAGTGCATCATGGGACGATAAATTCATTTTAATGTTTAACTGTTTTTCGAAAAAAAACAACAACAGAGTCATCATGTACAAATACTAGCACTGGATATACAACTAGCATAGCATCACGCTAGGTTGACAAACACAATCTCATCACAACAAATCGTACTAGATCGGGTTGAGATTGTTTCCAGAGTTAAGAATTAACAGTTAAGTTGGAAATGCTAGGAGTTTGTAATGCACTGTTTGTAGCTACTTTATGGTTTAGCTAGCTCTTTGTTTGACCTTGTGTAAACAGCGATGATTAGGCGTATTTGGATCAACAACTTTTCTGTATTTTTAAGAATTATTATATTTTAAGAATTCCCCTTTTTTATTGTGTCCGCGCCGCAAGAACTAAGAACGAACGTACTGTAGTTCTTAGAAAACCCGCTTTGAGTGACTATATCTATCTAATGTTAGCTATATCTAATGTTAGCTATATCTAACGTTAGCTACATGCTAATGTCAGGGAAACCTGTAATCTTGGTTGCCAATACTGTTCATTTCTCCCTAATATTGGATCACATTGCTTCTGGAACATGTCCAGTTGTGTAGTTTTTGGGGAAGAAGCCTTTATTGTTGATTTCTCACGGTTGAAAGTGACGCTGTAGTCAGTTTCGGTCGGTGTTTGGCTGCAATGACATATTTTTAACCCTTGTGTTGTCTTCCCATCGACCATGCAACTTTTCCTTTTTTTTTTTTTTTGGTGAAAATGAAAACTTTTTTTGGTGACGTTTTTGTCACTTTTTTCAAAAACTTTTGACACTTTTTTTTCAAAGTTATTGGTCACTTTTTTTTAAAAATGTCACAAATTTCCGATGTTGATGTTTTTGTCGATTTTTCTGCACTTTGTTTGATGTTTTTATTAGTTTTTTTTTCCAACATTTTCCGTCACTTTTTCTATAAAAATTGAATAACACACCCAAATTCAATGAAAGTAGTAAACTGATCATTGATTTTACTTGTAAAGAGTAATGGTTGTATGGAACCATCCACGTTATGTTTTTTTGGACAATTTGGTTGAAAGAAAACCCAAATTTCTGATTTAGAAACTTTTTGAAAATGGGTCAGATTTGACCCGAGGACACCAGGAGGGTTAAAAGCCCCTGAAGGTGTACGTAGCTCTCAGGGGAGCTTTTCCAGTTGACAGTTTGTCTCAGGGAGTCCCCAGAACCATTTGGTCCGAAAACGCCTAATGTTGTCGTGCAGAGTGTGTAATATCTCTGTGCAAACACAGAAACAGCCATCATACATGTTGGCGTTAAGTGCAACATACAGCGTCATGTCACCTGACACCCAGAGCACATCCGAAAACAAAGGCTTCAGGCAGTGGTGTAGTCTAATGTATTGTAGTGTATAACTGTACTGTATATTGGCTAGAATCTGCATTTGGGGGGTGTCATATCATAGTGGGGGGTCTGACTGTCCTCCCCCAGGAAAGTTTTGAGCATCAAAAACTTAATTTCCTGTATTCGGATACACTTTAATGCACCAATTTATGGTGGAAATACCTTTATTTAGCCTATGTGAAGATGAAAAACACAGATGACAATTGAAAATATATCAGACATAATAGAAAGCATGTTGTTGCGTGTCATTGGCCATTTTTAAGTGGCTATATGGAAATCCTGGAGCTTTCTTAATGGGTATACCTCCGTTTACCTGCGTATCACGTTAGACTACACCGCTGGGTGTGTCGCCCTTTATTAAGATGCTGTTTTTAAGCTAGCTGTTATCTACTACAATAGCTACCATATCACTTAGTTTGAGCTACTTTTATTATAGCTTTTAGCTCTGATATCAATATTGTCATACAGGCTGTATCCAAATATCTGAACCTCCCCCTCACTTTCAGACTCTCTGACTTTATATGTGCTGTAGGCATAATGGTGTACAGCACTTGTGTTAAACTCAAGGCCCGTTGCAGATTTAGGTCCGGCCCGTATATCAGTTTGGGTTCACAATACATTTTGGCCTACCTAGTTGTGCGTCAAACCAAAAACACAGGAAAGAGTTTTTTTAAACTGCAGTTACGTGACATTCAAAGCAGAATATGGCAGATTTGCCGACTCTGAGACGCAGAAATCCCCCCAGAAGAAGCAGAGAGAGAGTTTTCATATTCAGGCTGTGAACAAGTTGTTGTTGTTAAAAAATTGAAATCATTGTTTTTGCTTGATTTGCTAAATTCTACGATGGCTAAGGAACTCTTTTGATGACTTTTGTAGGGCTTCATGTCAACAAAAATGCGACAAAAAGCGTACAAAAATGTCGGAAAAAAAGCCACTAATTTACAAAAAGGTGACAAATGTCTGAGAAAGCCACAAAAAGGTCGGATCAAAAATAACGAAAAAAGCTACCAAAATGTTTTTAAAAAGTGACATGCAGTAACAAAAAGCACGTCAATAATCTCTCCATGTCTGGCCCTCGGTGTGAGTCTATTTTTCCAGTGTGGCCCTCTGGGAAAATGAGTTTGACCCCCCTGATGTACAGTAAAAGAAAACAGTTGTATAAATAGTTGGGACACGTGAAGCGAGGGCTCGATCTTAAGATATAATCGGTGTTAAAGTTTGACTGTACATATCCCTCTTTCTCTGTTTCCATGTGAAGTAAGCAGGAACCATCTCAGAGTCTGCAGGTCCAGAGGTGCAAGGTGTTTGGATTCAGCCTCGAGATTATCAGCTGTGTCTCCATGGCGGCACTTTGTTGTTTTAGCTTGTTTGTTGTATTTTTCTCTGTGTGGAATCGTGACAAAGTGAAGACTCAGCCCGATGTGGATCTGGATGTCTCCGCCAGAGTTTTTTTTATTTTGTCTTTATGTGCAACTCTGTGGGACAGGATACTTCCTGGACTTTTTATTCTTCCAAGGATGCGAAATTACAAATCCCACTACGGCAAGACCCGCCCCTACGAAGCAGCTCGATTGGTTGGGGTTATAGGCATTTGACCTCGAGTGGTTAAAGGGATGGTTCGGAGTAATTTCACCCTAGGGTCCTTTGCACCTTGACCTCGAGCCAAACACCCACTCCTGTTGTAATTTGTAGACGGTCCCTAAGCGCTCGTCTTACTGCCGGTAGCGGTAGCAGAAGAGAGCAGAAGTTTATTTAAAGGGATACGCCACCGTTTGTTGAAATAGTTCTTATCACGGTCTCCCCTGGCTGTAGAGAGGTGGGCCAACGCATTTTTTTGTCTCAATGCAAGTAATTAGGTTGTTTTTTTTAATCTTTTGTTGGCTCACTTTTACTCACAACATGCTAACCGGCAACATAGGATTCCATTCACTATGCTAAGCTAACTAGCGGCGGCGCTGCCGGTGTTGCACCGGACTAAAACAATGCATGCACAAAAAATGCGTTGACCCACCTATCTACAGCTAGAGGAGACCCCACCTATCTACAGCTAGGGGAGACCCCACCTATCTACAGCTAGGAGAGACCCCACCTATCTACAGCTAGGGGAGACCCCACCTATCTACAGCTAGAGGAGACCCCACCTATCTACAGCTAGAGGAGACCCCACCTATCTACAGCTAGGGGAGACCCCACCTATCTACAGCTAGAGGAGACCCCACCTATCTACAGCTAGGGGAGACCCCACCTATCTACAGCTAGGGGAGACCCCACCTATCTACAGCTAGAGGAGACCCCACCTATCTACAGCTAGAGGAGACCCCACCTATCTACAGCTAGGGGAGACCGGGATAAGCCCTATTTCAACAAACAGTGGCGTTATCCCTTTAAATAAACTTCTGGTGTACTTACAAACTTTCCAATCCATCGTTTTATGAGTACATAACCTATTTGTACGAGTGTAGAAGTTCTGTATCATTTTGGGCATTATTAGTGTGGTAACTTACGAGATACACCGTTGGATCCATTAGCGCCTGCGCTAAGCTATTCAACTGATCAAGCTAACTTGTCCAATGTTTGACCAAGGTGAAAAAAGCTTCTGGGAGGGTTGTTTGGCTTGAGGTCAAGTCGCAAAGGACCCTAGGGTGAAATTAATTGACCTGTAAACATCGGGTTAAGTTGCCTTGCGTAAAGCATGGACACCTGGCCAATAGTAGCTATTGAAGGACAGGTCTTGGCGTGGCCATAGTGGGAAAATAAAAATATCGTTTCCTGGACTTCTTGGACTCTTGTGACCGGATACTTCTTGGACACACATGTTTTCCATTGTAAATGGACTCTTAACTGAGGCTGAACCCATCAGGCAATAACTGAACAGACTCTTGGCTGTTGGCGATTGTGTCTGCTGCCGAACCGAAACAGACAACTGACAGATTGTGTTACAAAACGAGATGTTTGTCGAATGATCTCTCTTCTGTACTTTTCTTCTCCTAATATTTCTGATGATTATTGCCGTTTTAATCTGAACGTCTCACTTCTGTGTTTTTTGCCTTGCGTGTTTTTTGAGCCTGTGTTTGACCCGTAGTTGTAGTTCTCTGCTCAGATTAGGATTCTGCATGCGTGTGATGATGATGATGATGATGATGATGATGATGATGATGATTTACGGTGCTTCTTTAAAGCCAATTTCTTTTAAAAATAAAGACAGTGGCCGGGGCTTAAACTCTGCCGTGTCACTGATAATGTATGTAAATGGTAAAAACGATGGTCACAGTTTGACCTCTGACCTCTCGCAATCTCTGTACAGTTTTTCTAATCTTCCGGGACATAATGAAAACAGATCCTCAGCTCTGATTGGTCGAGCTCTGTTTGCTACTGGAACGTTCTTTTCTACAAGGGAATTAAAAACTTTAAAGGGTTTGTATAAAATAGATCCAGGATCAGTTGTAATGAAGCACAGACTGCTTTTCTACTGACTGTGTACAGTTTGCTAACAGTGTGTAAATGTGCCTGTAAATACCTGTCCGATGATGATGATGGTGATGGTGACGAAGATAAATTCAGTCTGCTAACGGAAAATGTGTTTTTATTGTGAAGAGGCAGGAGGCCAAATACAATTTGTATCATGTAAAAATAAAGTTATAATTTTAACAATTCTCTCTGTGTTTGTGTGTGCGTTTTGTTGTTGCAGAGCTCGGTAGGAATTTTATGTTTTAAAACTATTGTGACACATTTCATTTCTTATAAATTCTTCACAATCAACAGCCCTTTTAGTATGAAGCAGCAAAATCAGGAGATGTTGGGTTTTCTTTTTTTTTTTGCAAGGCGCTTACAGGAGACTGTCCTACCCCTGAAAAAAAAAAAGTTGTTTAAAGCAACTCTTGCCAAAATGCAACCTATAGGGCCCCTTGCAAATTTTGACCTGGCCCGCATTTCAATTTAGGTTCACAGCAAATTTTGGCCCGACTAGTTGTGCACCACACCACAAAAATCAGGAAACTGAAAAAGTGGCGCTTCCGTCCTAAATATGCTTTTACACAAAAGTTTGACTCGGGTACATTCACAAAAAGACCCTAGGTTGCATTTTGGCGAGAGTTAGGCTTAAAGCAGCAATTACGACCAATATATTTACGTTTATAGTGGCGGCGCCCTCTAGTGGCCGTAGTAGTTCTGACGGGAGCAAAGCCGGAAGTAAGGTGAAGATGTATAAGAGCGCCAAATTTGGTATGTTTGGATTTGACATTGACAGTGACAGACCATCGCTCTAAATGGTAAATGGCCGGCATTTACTAGGGATGTTACCCGTGAACCTCCTGCTTCGAGGCATGCATCGAAGAAATGAACCAACGTGAAATGAACACCAACGTGACTGCTTTGAAGGTGAATTCAAAAGCTTTAAAAATAGTGCGACACAGGGTGCGTATTTGTGGGTTGTTGCAGTAGGAGAGTCAGGAGAGTTAGTGAATATAAATTATTATAGAGATTATTATAGCGAGTAGAGAGTTCATAGAAAGTTTATAGCAGTAGAGAGTTCATAGAAAGTTTAGCGAGTAGAGAGTTCATAGAAAGTTTATAGCGAGTAGAGAGTTCATAGAAAGTTTATAGCGAGTAGAGAGTTCATAGAAAGTTTATAGCGAGTAGAGAGTTCATAGAAAGTTTATAGCAGTAGAGAGTTCATAGAAAGTTTATAGCGAGTAGAGAGTTTATAGAAAGTTTATAGCAGTAAAGATTTTATAGAAAGTTTATAGCGAGTAGAGAGTTCATAGAAAGTTTAGCGAGTAGAGAGTTCATAGAAAGTTTAGCGAGTAGAGAGTTCATAGAAAGTTTATATCGATTAGAGAGTTTATAGAAAGTTTATAGCGAGTAGAGTTCATAGAAAGTTTATAGCAATTAAAGAGTATAGAAAGTTTATAGCGAGTAGAGAGTTCAGTTCATAGAAAGTTTATAGCGAGTAGAGAGTTCATAGAAAGTTTATAGCAGTAGAGAGTTTATAGAAAGTTCAAAGCGAGTAGAGAGTTTATAGAAAGTTTATATCAGTAGAGAGTTTATAGAAAGTTTAAAGCGAGTAGAGAGTTTATATAAAGTTTATAGCGAGTAGAGAGTTTATAGAAAGTTTATAGCAAGTAGAGAGTTCATAGAAAGTTTATAGCAGTAGAGAGTTTATAGAAAGTTTATATAGAGTAGAGAGTTCATAGAAAGTTTATAGCAGTAGAGAGTTCATAGAAAGTTTATAGCGAGTAGAGAGTTTATAGAAAGTTTATAGCAGTAAAGATTTTATAGAAAGTTTATAGCGAGTAGAGAGTTCATAGAAAGTTTAGCGAGTAGAGAGTTCATAGAAAGTTTAGCGAGTAGAGAGTTCATAGAAAGTTTATATCGATTAGAGAGTTTATAGAAAGTTTATAGCGAGTAGAGTTCATAGAAAGTTTATAGCAATTAAAGAGTATAGAAAGTTTATAGCGAGTAGAGAGTTCAGTTCATAGAAAGTTTATAGCGAGTAGAGAGTTCATAGAAAGTTTATAGCAGTAGAGAGTTTATAGAAAGTTCAAAGCGAGTAGAGAGTTTATAGAAAGTTTATATCAGTAGAGAGTTTATAGAAAGTTTAAAGCGAGTAGAGAGTTTATATAAAGTTTATAGCGAGTAGAGAGTTTATAGAAAGTTTATAGCAAGTAGAGAGTTCATAGAAAGTTTATAGCAGTAGAGAGTTTATAGAAAGTTTATAGCAAGTAGAGAGTTCAGTTCATAGAAAGTTTATAGCGATTAGAGAGTTCATAAAAAGTTTATATCGATTAGAGAGTTTATAGAAAGTTTATAGCGAGTAGAGTTCATAGAAAGTTTATAGCAATTAAAGAGTATAGAAAGTTTATAGCGAGTAGAGAGTTCAGTTCATAGAAAGTTTATAGCGAGTAGAGAGTTCATAGAAAGTTTATAGCAGTAGAGAGTTTATAGAAAGTTCATAGCGAGTAGAGAGTTTATAGAAAGTTTATAGCAGTAGAGAGTTTATAGAAAGTTTAAAGCGAGTAGAGAGTTTATATAAAGTTTATAGCGAGTAGAGAGTTTATAGAAAGTTTATAGCAAGTAGAGAGAGTTCATAGAAAGTTTATAGCGAGTAGAGAGTTCATAGAAAGTTTATAGCGAGTAGAGAGTTTATAGAAAGTTTATAGCGAGTAGAGAGTTCATAGAAAGTTTATAGCGAGTAGAGAGTTCATAGAAAGTTTATAGCAGTAAAGATTTTATAGAAAGTTTATAGCGAGTAGAGAGTTCATAGAAAGTTTAGCGAGTAGAGAGTTCATAGAAAGTTTAGCGAGTAGAGAGTTCATAGAAAGTTTATATCGATTAGAGAGTTTATAGAAAGTTTATAGCGAATAGAGTTCATAGACAGTTTATAGCAAGTAGAAAGTTCATAGAAAGTTTATAGGAATTAGAGAGTTTATAGAAAGTTTATAGCAAGTAGAGAGTTCAGTTCATAGAAAGTTTATAGCGAGTAGAGAGTTCATAGAAAGTTTATATTGATTAGAGAGTTTATAGAAAGTTTATAGCGAGTAGAGTTCATAGAAGGTTTATAGCAATTAAAGAGTATAGAAAGTTTATAGCGAGTAGAGAGTTCAGTTCATAGAAAGTTTATAGCGAGTAGAGAGTTCATAGAAAGTTTATAGCGAGTAGAGAGTTCATAGAAAGTTTATAGCAGTAGAGAGTTTATAGAAAGTTTATAGCAGTAGAGAGTTCATAGAAAGTTTATAGCAGTAGAGAGTTTATAGAAAGTTTATAGCGAGTAGAGAGTTCATAGAAAGTTTAGCGAGTAGAGAGTTCATAGAAAGTTTAGCGAGTAGAGAGTTCATAGAAAGTTTATATCGATTAGAGAGTTTATGTAAAGTTTATAGCGAGTAGAGAGTTTATAGAAAGTTTATAGCAAGTAGAGAGAGTTCATAGAAAGTTTATAGCGAGTAGAGAGTTCATAGAAAGTTTATAGCGAGTAGAGAGTTTATAGAAAGTTTATAGCGAGTAGAGAGTTCATAGAAAGTTTATAGCGAGTAGAGAGTTCATAGAAAGTTTATAGCAGTAAAGATTTTATAGAAAGTTTATAGCGAGTAGAGAGTTCATAGAAAGTTTAGC
Source organism: Perca flavescens (assembly GCF_004354835.1). Taxonomy (NCBI): domain Eukaryota; kingdom Metazoa; phylum Chordata; class Actinopteri; order Perciformes; family Percidae; genus Perca; species Perca flavescens. Next base: position 35,192,515 of record NC_041337.1, on the reverse strand, counting down.
GGTAGAGAGTTCATAGAAAGTTTAGCGAGTAGAGAGTTCATAGAAAGTTTATATCGATTAGAGAGTTTATAGAAAGTTTATAGCGAATAGAGTTCATAGACAGTTTATAGCAAGTAGAAAGTTCATAGAAAGTTTATAGGAATTAGAGAGTTTATAGAAAGTTTATAGCAAGTAGAGAGTTCAGTTCATAGAAAGTTTATAGCGAGTAGAGAGTTCATAGAAAGTTTATATTGATTAGAGAGTTTATAGAAAGTTTATAGCGAGTAGAGTTCATAGAAAGTTTATAGCAATTAAAGAGTATAGAAAGTTTATAGCGAGTAGAGAGTTCAGTTCATAGAAAGTTTATAGCGAGTAGAGAGTTCATAGAAAGTTTATAGCGAGTAGAGAGTTCATAGAAAGTTTATAGCAGTAGAGAGTTCATAGAAAGTTTATAGCAGTAGAGAGTTCATAGAAAGTTTATATCGATTAGAGAGTTTATAGAAAGTTTATAGCGAGTAGAGAGTTCATAGAAAGTTTATAGCGAGTAGAGAGTACATAGAAAGTTTAGCGAGTAGAGAGTTCATAGAAAGTTTATAGCGAGTAGAGAGTTCATAGAAAGTTTATAGCGAGTAGAGAGTTCATAGAAAGTTTATAGCGAGTAGAGAGTTCATAGTAAGTTTATAGCGAGTAGAGAGTTCATAGAAAGTTTATAGCGAGCAGAGAGTCCATTGAAAGTTTATAGCGATTAGAGAGTTCATAGAAAGTTTATAGCGAGTAGAGAGTCCATTGAAAGTTTATAGTGATTAGAGAGTTCATAGAAAGTTTATAGCGAGTAGAGAGTTCATAGAAAGTTTATAGCGAGTAGAGAGTTCATAGAAAGTTTATAGCAGTATAGTTTATAGAAAGTTTATAGCAAGTAGAGAGTTCATAGAAAGTTTAGCGAGTAGAGAGTTCATAGAAAGTTTATATCGATTAGAGAGTTTATAGAAAGTTTATAGCGAGTAGAGAGTTCATAGAAAGTTTATAGCGAGTAGAGAGTTCATAGAAAGTTTAGCGAGTAGAGAGTTCATAGAAAGTTTATAGCGAGTAGAGAGTTCAGTTCATAGAAAGTTTATAGCGAGTAGAGAGTTCATAGAAAGTTTATAGCGAGTAGAGAGTTCATAGTAAGTTTATAGCGAGTAGAGAGTTCATAGAAAGTTTATAGCGAGTAGGGAGTCCATTGAAAGTTTATAGCGATTAGAGAGTTCATAGAAAGTTTATAGCGAGTAGAGAGTTCATAGAAAGTTTATAGCAAGTAGAGACTTCATAGAAAGTTTATATCGATTAGAGAGTTTATAGAAAGTTTATAGCAAGTAGAGACTTCATAGAAAGTTTATATCGATTAGAGAGTTTATAGAAAGTTTATAGCGAGTAGAGTTCATAGACAGTTTATAGTGAGTAGAAAGTTCATAGAAAGTTTATAGCAATTAAAGAGTTTATAGAAAGTTTATAGCGAGTAGAGAGTTCAGTTCATAGAAACTTTATAGCGAGTAGAGAGTTCATAGAAAGTTTATAGCAGTATAGTTTATAGAAAGTTTATAGCGAGTAGAGAGTTCATAGAAAGTTTAGCGAGTAGAGAGTTCATAGAAAGTTTATATCGATTAGAGAGTTTATAGAAAGTTTATAGCGAGTATAGAGTTCATAGAAAGTTTAGCGAGTAGAGAGTTCATAGAAAGTTTATATCGATTAGAGAGTTTATAGAAAGTTTATAGCGAGTAGAGAGTTCATAGAAAGTTTATAGCGAGTAGAGAGTTCATAGAAAGTTTAGCGAGTAGAGACTTCATAGAAAGTTTATAGCGAGTAGAGAGTTCATAGAAAGTTTATAGCGAGTAGAGAGTTCATAGTAAGTTTATAGCGAGTAGAGAGTTCATAGAAAGTTTATAGCAAGCAGAGAGTCCATTGAAAGTTTATAGCGATTAGAGAGTTCATAGAAAGTTTATAGCGAGTAGAGAGTCCATTGAAAGTTTATAGTGATTAGAGAGTTCATAGAAAGTTTATAGCGAGTAGAGAGTTCATAGAAAGTTTATAGCGAGTAGAGAGTCCATTGAAAGTTTATAGCGATTAGAGAGTTCATAGAAAGTTTATAGCGACTAGAGAGTCCATTGAAAGTTTATAGTGATTAGAGAGTTCATAGAAAGTTTATAGCGAGTAGAGAGTTCATAGAAAGTTTATAGCGAGTAGAGAGTCCATTGAAAGTTTATAGCGATTAGAGAGTTCATAGAAAGTTTATAGCGAGTAGAGAGTTCATAGAAAGTTTATATCGATTAGAGAGTTTATAGAAAGTTTATAGCGAGTAGAGTTCATAGACAGTTTATAGCGAGTAGAAAGTTCATAGAAAGTTTATAGCAATTAAAGAGTTTATAGAAAGTTTATAGCGAGTAGAGAGTTCATAGAAAGTTTATAGCGAGTAGAGAGTTCATAGAAAGTTTATAGCAGTAGAGAGTTTATAGAAAGTTTATAGCGAGTAGAGAGAGTTCATAGAAGGTTTATAGCGAGTAGAGAGTTTATAGAAAGTTTATAGCGAGTAGAGAGTTCATAGAAAGTTTATAGCGAGAAGAGAGTTTATTGCAGGTAAGAAAAGCCCTGGAACAGTCGAAAAAATTATTTTTCTGAATAAAAATTACATTTGATGTCTATTCCCACAAACATTTGTCACCAAGCACAACAATATCGCCCTGACCTGTCCACGAGTACTGTTATTGTCCATAAGCACCATCACTGTCCCACAGTATGCCCTTGCCACTGTCAAAGCACTGCCCCAATCAATTGACTCAAACTATTTCCATAAATACCACACTGGCAGTAGATTACATGTCAGACTATTAGATTGCTCATATAGCGTACGCCTTCTGCAATGCCTATCTCACCTATCTGGCTGAGGAGACAATGTTGCTCTAGGCTACGTACTCAATATAATCACAGAAACGTGTGTACAATGTGTTTTACATTAATTTCCCTCCAAAATGTATGTATTTGTTTAGAAACACTAGAAACGTTCACAATAAAATAAATAAATTTATAGTTTTATCTCGTGGAGAAAGCAAATAACATTTTCATTGATGCAAGGTCACAAATAGGCTTAGTTATTTATGCCATTATTTATTTATCCATGAATTCATTCACAAAATGTACTCATCTTCTACTCAAAGACATTCATGCCTGATATCTGTTCAAATTACAGCTAAACAGTACACCAAAATGTTACAATACATCTGTGAAACAGCTTGTGACACAATGCTATTCTTCCTTTCACCACCAGATATCCTCATAGAGTCCTGAAGCTTAGTGCCCTATATTTAGATTAGATTAGATTTTTAAATATAGGGTACTACTGAAGCTTTGAGTATTGAACCTTTTTTCAATACAATTGGTTTGAAAGCTTCAGTTCGCCATCACTAGCGTTTACTGTATATAGTGTTTTCTAGTCTTAAACTTAAATTGTGTAATGTTCTGAGTTGATTCTTATCAACAAAAAAAACTTTGTTCTTTCACAAATATGTGCTCATTCATGTGTAACTACTTCCACCAACTAATCAAAGTATTCTCGTAAGCGTAGAATCTGACATTCAGAATACATACGCATGGGCGTCAGTTTGGTTTGAAATGTGCTGGGGACAGAGCTTTTTGTGGATTTGTTGGCATCTGTCGTTCACGAATTATAGGTCTATGTGTTATGAACTTTATTTTTTTAACTAAATTGAGCTCGAGGTGTTAAAAAAAAGTGGTGGGTACAAAATGACTCAATGACGAAATGTGGTGAGGACGCGTACCCACCGTCCCCACCGACATCTACGCCTATGTACATACGAGCGAGTTGCTCAACAAGACCAAAGTTAATATTGGAGTGGCTAGAACAGCTGCGTGTAAACGATGGAGATACTAATGCTACGTTTCCACGTGGTCGGCTATTTTATTTTCATAAACGGACATTTCAACCTTTCCGTTGTCAAAAATAACATCGTGCACAGCTGTAAGTTTTCAGAAAAGTGTTCGTTTACATGTACCCGTGTATATATATACATATATATATATATATATATATATATATATATATATATATATATATATATATATATATATATATATATATATATATATATATATATACATATATATATATATATATATATATATATATATATATATATATATATATATATATATATATATACATATATATACATATATATACATATATATATATATATATATATATATATATATATATATATATATATATATATATATATATATATATATGCTGTTAATGCAGCCAAGAGCACGCCAGACCTGTAGGTGGTGGTGTAATGAGACGCTCAAGCCCACGTTAGCCAATCGGAATCCCGAAAATAGCGACAACAGCAACCAATCACTTCCTCTCTCCTCTCTTCCTCGGCTGCCTAAACTTCCGTTTGTCTCAGTTTACGTGCAAACGTGCACACAAAGTTTTCCCCAAATCTCCACTCTGGCCCGGAGTTTTTAGAAAGACTCGGTTTCAGAGGAGAATTCTCCGTTTGCGTGTAAACGAAGGAGCACAAACGAAGGGGAAATGTCTCCGTTTGTAAAAAAAATAACCACGGACGTGTAAACCATGGAGATACTAAGGTCCGTTACACACTGCACACGTCGCTGTCAGCCGCGTGGCGTGTCCATTTATATTTCGGCTCCCATGTTAACAGGTTAGATCTTACGGTACAGATCCACTTGTCCGTGCGATGCTTCTGTTGCGTCGCGCTCCACTCTATTCTTATGGGTGACATCAAGCGTCTTCAACGCGCACGCAAAGCATTCTTATAGTTAAGAAGTGAGGAGTTAACCCGGCCCACCTGCTTCTCTTCGTAGTCATCAGATTTATTGATCATATAATCAATAATATAGTGAGAGTCGAGGGAGGCAGGCCAGTACAGCCTCTCATCAATGTTTTCATTTGTTTCCTTTTGTATGCATCCTGTCCCAGAACTGCTTGTTACTAACCTAGCTCTTATGTTTCTTCTTCGCAGTTCAACGCCCGGCCGCGTCCCGCTGCGTCTGCAGCACCCACCCGTGCTCTGCAGCGCCACGTTACATCCCGCAACACCCTGCTGTGATGTTCATACGCACAGAGTAGTCAGGATCCGGTATAGGAGACTACACTACTCAGTACGACACGATGTGCCCTGCTATGACATGAACTTCCAGGACACTACTTCGAAGTCACTGTTCCATTATCTCTAATGTGACTATTATTTGCCACTGTTCATCACATAAGCAACCGGCCCCGTCAGACACCGCCTACCAAGAGTCTGGGTCTGCCGAGGTTTCTTCCTAAAAGGGAGTTTTTCCTCGCCACTGTCGCAACAGCCACTGATAATGCTTGCTCTTGGGGGAATTACTGTAATGGGGTTGGGGTTTTGGAATTTATAGAGTGTGGTCTAGACCCACTCTATCTGTAAAGTGTCTCGAGATAACTCTGTTATGATTTGATACTATAAATAAAATTGAATTGAAATTGAATTGAATTGATACAGTGGTGGCCGAGGCTGCCATACAAGCTGCTACATGCTCATTAGATAAACATTCACAGGGGCAGTCACTATCGAACACTTTGTCTAACTGTTGATCTGATCTCTAATAGCGCAAACAGATCTCAATATCACTTAGTGTTTATTGATTGATGTGCAGGAGGAAGATGAGATGAGAGTAGAGTAGAGTGAGAGTAAAACATGAGAGGAAGAGAAGAAGTGAGGCTGAAGAAAATGAGATGTTTGTCCTCCATGTTTTTTTTCCTTATTTCCTGTTTTACCTAAATGATTCTGTATTTTCATGCAGGGACACCACAGCTGTATTACCAAAGGGGGACACCCATAGACCACCCGTTTTTAAAATGTTTTAGATTCGCCACTGGTCCCACTTTGGGTCCAGTATTGCTTGGCCATTCACTGCGCATGCGCAGAGAACCGGTGTCCGATGTCCAACAGCAGCTGTTAGGACCATGAACGGTTGGGACCGAGGAAGCAAAGAAATCACACTTCAGAATAACCAAAGTGGACCCGGAAAAAGAGTCGGTACTGACCGGAACGTAGCCGGTACTGACCGGAGCGGACTGCATTGAGAGCCGCTGATCTGCAGCTGGAGCTAACGGAGATAACAGGCTAACTGACGGCAGACCGTCAGCTGTTATCTGACGGGGCTGACGGGTTAACGGACAGGCCACTGGCTCATGGTCACCACGCTACACTGCACTAACCCGTTCTGGCCCGGGATAGTTTCTGGGCGGTCTGAACCACATCTAGTCGGACTTTTTTCCGGGTTTGCACCGCCGGGTCTCTGGTGAAGTTCAGCCGCCTAACGGACGCTATTAAGCTAACTAACATTAGCTTATCGGAGTAACCGTTACCGTTAACCCGGTTCGGTCTGAGGACCAGGGGCTCAGGATGCTGATAGGTAAAGTACTTATGATGACCCGGGTCGGTATCCCGGTTCGGCTGTCTGTGTTGTTGGTGCAGTTTAGAAAGAGTTTGTGTCAATGACCGACCGTTAAATAAACACTCTGAACTCCTGAGAGCAGGGCTAACATGCTAAGCTAGCTTCCAGCTGTACCAGCCTCTGACTGCTCTGGTCAGAACGGGACCGTTTAAGCCAGACTCCAGTCAAAAACTCTGGCATTTACAAACTATTGGCTTCCCAGCAGATGTTTTTGAACTAAAAGGGAGTTTCTTTCCTAAAACAATCTCTCTAAAGTATGCTGGTAAATTCGGCACACAATTGTGCGCTCCAGGGGGCATTTAATTACCTTTAAATATGAACTTTAATAATTGGTGATTGCTGGTCGCTGCCTGCCTCCATGATGCGATTTAATAGTATCAGGTTAAATCTGGAAAATTTAGATTTTTGTTCAAAAACGTGCAGCTTTGTCTGTGGTTTGTATGCCGAATTAAATGATTAGATACTCTGGAAAGGTGATAATTAACATTGGAATAATGTTCCAATTTAAAGGACTTTTTTTTTTTTTTGTATAAATGTTTAGTAAATTGTAGTCTGAAATGAGGTCCATTATATGCAAGTATGCAGGATTTGTACCGTAAATTTGCTAATGCAGGAGAAAAAGTAAAATTTCAAGATTTTTAAATGGAGTTTGGCATATGGTATTAATGCCAAAACACATAGTGACACCTCCTATATCTGTAAAGGGACTATTGGTCATGCATCTGGAGTTATATGCCTGCTAATAAGGAGCAAATCGCTCTTTGCCCAAACTTGTAAATTGACTTGTGTGTGTGTGTGTTGAACATTGTGTTAATGAGCTGTTTATAGAGCTGGAGGTGGGGGCTGAATGTGGCTCTGACTCTGTTGTTCCTCCCCTCAACAGCAGTTGCTGCAGGGACCGGAAATGCTGCCAACACCGGCAAGAAACCCAGACGGAGAGGCAAAAAACACCGTAGAGTCCGAACAGACGAGAACCGGTAAGAAACCAGCAGAGACACGAGACCAGATACACCATTGCCCCCAAACACACGCTGCTGACCGCCCTACATACAGACACACATCCACTCAGAGTCTAAAATTAGGTGTGTGTGTGTGTGTGTGTGGGGAAAGTGATTTGCGGTGTGTGTGGTTGAGTTTCATTACACAAAAACACTTTCTCTGTGTGACTTCCTGCACAGTGTTATGTCATCTGTTATAAAACTTGGACTAAGAATTGATCGATGTGATTGGTCGGTATCAGGGCTGATGGATCAGGTAGTAGTAGTAGTAGTAGTAGTACGTGTTCTCTGTCACTGTCATGATATAACCCAGTATGGTCAGAGATGAACAGTTAAGTTAAAGATATATTTTTTTGGGGCGTTTCTGGCTTTAATTTTTGACAGGACAGCTAGGTGAGAAAGGGGGGGGGGAGAGAGAGAGACAGGGGAAGACATGCAGAAAATTTGTCACAGGTCGGATTCATACCCTGGACCTCTGCGTCGAGGCATAAACCACTCAGTATACGTGCGCCTGATGTACCCACTGACCCAACCGGGCCACAAACGACTTGAGAACAGTTGATTTATAGCTGTATGCAGAGCCTACACCGTGGCTTCTGTAAGTGGCCTATGCTGTTGTGAGAATTTATACTTGTGCGCTGGTGTGTCTGCGTCGTTCTAGCCAGTGGTGTAGTCTACGTGATACGCAGGTACAGTATACGCAGTATACCCACTAAGAAAGCTCCAGGATTCCATATACCCTCTTAAAAATGCCCAATGACACGCAACAACATGCTTTCCATTATCTTTTTTGATATATTTTGAATTGAATGAATCTGTGTTTTTCATCTTCACATAGGCTTGATAAAGGTATTTCCACCGTAAATTGGTGCATACAAGTTATCCGAATGCAGCAAATGAAGTCTTTGAATGCTCAAAATAACCCTGGGGGAGGACACCCAGACCCCCTCCCTCCCCCAAAGGCAGATTCTGGCCCATATATATAGGCCAATATATTTATATACAGTACAGTATACCCACTACAATACATTAGACTACACTTCTAGCGTATCTCTTTAAGAGAATGTGTGTGTGTGTGTGTGTGTGTGTGTGTGTGTGTGTGTGTGTGTGTGTGTGTGTGTGTGTGTGTGTGTGTGTGTGTGTGTGTGTGTGTGTGTGTGTGTGTGTGTGTGTGTGTGTGGTAGAGCAAGTGAGAGAGTGACAGCGAGTACCAGACTCCAGTGGTGGAGACGAAGAAACCGAGTGTCTGGGGGCAGGTCCGATGTATTTTTTGAGTTCCAATATAGGCCAACTTTGATCTTGACATACAGGCTAAGCATTCTGTAGCAAATAACAATAAACCCACTATTATTCACAATTGTTTATGCTGAGAACGAGATAAATGCAGATGTCCCCTTGTGAACCAAAGGTTTTTTGATGAACGAAGGGATTTCTACACTGTTGGAGTATATATTGTATGGAGATAGATGGGAAACAAGATGCAAATATATTACTGGCACTGTTTATGGTGTTCCTTACCAAAAATAAAAAACAGTAATTTACACATTCAAAAAAAGGTGTATTTTTGATAAATTAATGGATTGTATTTTTATGAAGGTATTTGAATTGGTTTGCTGATTGTTGTTGTTTTTTTTAAACAAGTTATTGGTTTTACGATCAAAGCTCGGCTTGTTATCGATAATAATGCCCAACTGCTTGTTGTCGTAAGTCTTTGTGCTAAGCTAGGCTAACGGTTTCCCCTCTGCTTCCAGCGTTTGTGCTAAGCTAGGCTAACCTGCGTCCTACTGACAGAAACAGGTTTGGTGCTCGGCCCGGAGAGACTCAGCTCCAATAATAGAAACGGGGACTGAATGATGATCCCACAACACACACTCACACACACACACACACACACACACACACTCTCTCTCACACACACACAAACTCACACAAACTCACACTCACTCACTCTCTCTCTCTCTCACACACACACACACACACACACACACACACACACACACACACACACACTCTCTCACACATACACACACTCACACTCTCCATGACATGTCTGAATCATTGACATTGTTGAGGTTAGCCTGAGCAGCCCTGAAATTGTGTGTGTGTGTGTGTGTGTGTGTGTGTGTGTGTGTGTGTGTGTGTGTGTGTGTGTGTGTGTGTGTGTGTGTGTGTGTGTGTGTGTGTGTGTGTGTGTGTGTGTGTGTGTGTGTGTGTGTGTGTGTGTTTGAGATATATGATACGTGTTGTCTGTTTCATGCAGAAGCATGTCCATGTGTACGTGATCAGAATGACATCATTTCAGACCGACAGCGTTGCTGGGGGATGTTGTATTTGCGTTCCCACTAAAGTCAAACCAGGTTGAACATCACAATGACATCACAGAGGTCTGATTATTGAAATGAAGTCAGAGGCTGAGACTTTTAGGGCTATACACTCGATCGGAATGAGTCTGTCTGACATGTTGGTTGACCTCATCTGAAATTCGAAAAGTCGTCATCAAGAGGAGGGTGACATGAAATTGTTTTAATATGTAGGTAACAGAGAACATGTTATAGACCCAATTGCAATGTATTTTGACTATAACTTCCGGGTACAAAATTCCTGCGTGTCTGTACAAACTGCACTGAACAAAGTTATAAACGCAACCAAAGAGTGGCCTTTTAATGTGTCCAGCCTAAGTCTTTTAGTGATTGTTTTTTAGTGATTGTTGTGGGGCAAAAATCCTTGATTATGCGTCATGTTTTCTTAAAAAATGCGATGGAATATGCTATATGATATTTATGCAATTTTATGCAACGAAATTGCGGGAACTTGCAAAAACTGCAGTTTGATGAAAAAGATAAAAGTGATTTTCAGATATTCAGTCATTGCAATACGTCAACAAATAATATATATATATATATATATATATATATATATATATATATATATATATATATATATATATATATATATATATATATGTATATGTATATATATGTATATATATATATATATATATATATATATATATATATATATATATATATATATATATATATATATATATATATATATATGTGTGTGTGTGTGTGTATATGTATATATATATGTGTGTGTGTGTGTATATATATATATATATATATATATATATATATATATATATGTGTATATGTATACAAATAATATGAAAAACAAATAAAAGTAATAGTTTAAACAGAGGGAAATAAAAGAGCCAAAAGAGACAGACTTTCAAAAATCATTATATAATAATAATAATAATAATAATAATAATAATAATAATAATATAGACACCAGGAGCACTTAAACAAAGATAACTGAGTAGACATCAGATATTAAGAATTTTCTTCTTCTTTCTTTTCTTAAGAGACTCAAAGGACATGTTAAATTCAACCCCCAACATGCTGCTTTTCGATGATGTTCACGTCACTTCGTAACGCCACTTCGTAACGTCACTTCGTAACGTAACTTACGTCGTATAGTCACTTACGTCATATAGTCACTTACGTCGTATAGTCAGTTCGTCGCCATAGTCACTTATGTCGTCCACGTCGCGTAACGTCGCCCGTGGCGTCGCCACTGGCGTCGCCCGTGGCGTCGCCACGTAACGTCACCGTAACGCGCCCGTAACGTAACGCCCGTGGCGTCGCCGTAATGTTCCCATGGCAACAGGGGAAAATGGCTGCTCGTGTCAAGTAAACGCAAAAAAATTTCAACTTTTTTGCAACGAAAATGCGCGGAAATCGACAATTTATGTGGCGAAAGTGCAGCTTATTTGAAAACATGCGCCCCACCCCCACATAAATATGCAGACTTTGGCTGATTATGCGTTGAATTATACGATCGCATAATCAGGTTTTTCTGGAGGGACTGACTAATTAGCATCTTGATATGCCACACCTGTGAGATGGATCGATTATCTCGGTAAAGGAGAAGTGCTCACTGACACAGATTTAGACAGATTTTTGAACAATATTTGAGAGAAATAGGTCTTTTCTGTACATAGAATAAGTCTTAGATCTTGGAGTTCAGCTCATGAAAAATGGGGGCAAAAACAAAAGTGTTGCATTTATAATTTTGTGCAGTGTATTTAACGTCGCTGAGCAAACGGGGAATGAGGAACAACTGGATATTCTCTCATCGCCTTCATCTAAAATGCACGTTTGATGCTTTCATATGTCAACGCGTTAGCTTGGAAAGCTAATGTACCTGTTGGGCCACAAACTAAAGAAAATATCACCACCCAAACTAGCACTCAGTCCGACCGGCGGAGACGTGTTGCTGTTCCCGACGCTAGATTTGGTTTATCAAAGACGCAGCAAAGCAACGCAACACGGGACAGATAATAACCACAGCAGAGACCACAGACAGGTCCGACCTCCGTGTTTAACTAGATGTCTCTAAACGTTACAGTTATGGATGGAAATGACAACAGAAATACACAAGTTTGCAGATTTCACATATCCAAGCAATTCAAATCAGCTGCCAATTTATCTATCAGGAAGTGGTTTTTGGAATTATTTTTGGAAATAACAGAACATTTGATATCTTTAGATATATACAGTACAGGCCAAAAGTTTGGACACACCTTCTCATTCAATGCATTTCCTTTTTATTTTCATGACTATTTACATTGTAGATTCTCACTGAAGGCATCAAAACTATGAATGAACACATATGGAATTATGTACTTAACAAAAAAGTGTGAAATAACTGAAAACATGTCTTATATTTTAGATTCTTCAAAGTAGCCACCCTTTGCTTTTTTTGATAACTCTGCAAACCCTTGGTGTTCTCTCAATGAGCTTCATGAGGTAGTCACCTGAAATGGTTTTACCTTCACAGGTGTGCTTTGTCAGGGTTCATTAGTGGAATTTGTTCCCTTATTAATAATAAAGTAAAGGGTGGCTTATATTATAAGAAACTTGTGTGTTGTAGCAATGCTTTGCCATTGAGAACAAGGTAGCATGCTAGCACTAGCATGCTAACGCTAGCATGCTAACGGTTGCGGTTTGCCAGCTCGTTTCGGCTAGTGACGTAGAAAGCTTGTGACCAGCTCACCAGGAGACTGAAGGCAGGACACATTCAGAAACCGTATCTCACTCAGAACACCATGGATGGATGTTTTCAAAGTTTGTATGCGTGTGGAATTATATATGCCCATATCTATCCATAATATGGGCACTTTAAAAGCCAACCGCGACTACATTGTGCGTCTGCCCTATTTCTGATACTGGTGGTGGCAGAAATCTTGCCATGGCAGGCCGCCACTACAAAATCAACAAAGAGGAAACACATGATACATTCATAGTGTTGACCTCAGTTGTTCACACACAAGTGACCGAAACACACTGACAAACACTCGTTGGAGGTCTTCAACGAGTAGATAGGGCTGGGCAATACGGAGAAAATCAAATATCTCGATATTTTTGACCAAATACCTCTATCGATACCGCAACGATATTGTAGTGTTGACTATTGGCGCTTTCACAAAATATTTACACAATGAGATTTTTGATAAATAATCATCAGTAATGTGGATATAATGACTAAGTGGGTAAAGGCAAATAATAGAACAGTTAGAACAGTCTGTTAAGTTCAGAAATTGACATCACTTTACTGTAATGCAGCCTTTAAAACCAGGAAAAGACAACATCTATGCCATATTACGATATCCAAAATCTAAGACGATATCTAGTGTCGTATCACGATATCGATATAATATCCATATATTGCCCAGCTATGTGTAGCCTTTATATAATTCTTTATTTCCCCTCTGTTTCAGGCTCGATGATCCCTGTGACCTTCAGAGTCTGAACGCCAACAGCAGCGTCGCCCCAACACCGAGTTTCCCCCAAACCATCCGGCTGCCCCCCCAAAATACTCCGGAGACAACCACATCCCCACGAAATACACCAACATATATTGAAGATTTTCAAGGATCCACTACAGCGCCCCGACAACACCACCCACACGCCACCACGTTACCCACCGAATCGAGCCTGCTGCCCACCAAGAGAGTCCCCCAAACCCTCTCTCCGCCTCCCCAGAACCCCGTCGAGACCACCCCCCCCCTTCTAGATACACTAGATACCCCTTTAGCACACCTGGTATCTCATGAAAGTACCCTCCAAACTGCCCCACTGGCCCCTCTAAACGCCTCCCTCATTTTCAGCCAATCCCCTCCTGCCACATCTAAAAGTCCCGCCCCCAGTCCCAGCCAATCACTGCCAACCGTTAACCAAAATATTACCCAGAATTCCTCCAGATCACCTCATAGAACTCCTCGAAATGACACTCGGAGTCTGCCCGTCGTCCAATCGGATGCCACCGAATCACCTCCGACAACTCTTCCAAGCGATATTACCCACGATGCCTCTGATTCGCCGTCAGTTTCTGCCAAAGCTCCTCCCACCCCTCAGTTAAGCCCCTCCAACTCCCACCCTGACCCCTTCCTGCTGACCTCGGTCACCTTTAACTCCAGCGTCTCTTCCCACCTCTCCTCCCCCGGCGTCTACTCGTCTCTGGGCCCCCACGTAGGCGCGCCTCCCGTGATGTCATCAGCCATCCCGCAAGGGGCCACGCCCCCTTTGACTCTGAGCCCGCCCCCTCCAGAGTTAACCCCGCCCGCTGTACAGCTGCTGGGCTCTGACGATGAAGAGCAGGAAGACCCGTCGGATTATTGCAAAGGTGAGCAGATCATTTCTGACTGACGAGGAATGCAGGCAACATTAACGATAATTAATACTCTGATATTGTGATTGAAAATATGTGAATATAAGACTCGTATACATCACAATACTGCACTATAGTGTAATTTGCACAAACATCGGTTATACTTACACCTTTATAAATACTATTTAAGTAGTTGTACATTTTTATTACCAGCTTGTATATACGTTTGTACATTCTTTCCTTTGTTTAATAGTTGTTCTGTCCTATTTATTATTTTGTGTGTGTGTGTGTGTGTGTGTGTGTGTGTGTGTGTGTGTGTGTGTGTGTGTGTGTGTGTGTGTGTGTG
>NC_041337.1:35145513-35175513 GCF_004354835.1 Perca flavescens | reverse complement strand
ATATGCTAGATGGTAGGGTTGGGCAGTATCCAAATGTTGATACCGTCAAACCTCCTCCCTATGTTACCGCAGTATGCGGTAAAACTGTGACTAATTAAAAATGATGACGTAAGGCGGCGTCACCAAACTGTTGGCTTGTGCACAGTTCAGAAACTGAACACTAAAACTAAAACAATAATAACATAACAACTTATAAAAAACACTACTTTCTCCTCGACACTGTCACACGATGACAACCACACATAATCGCATAAATTATATTTCATATTTAATCCTTGTCTCCTCTATATATTTTTTTTAATGACTGTATTGAAACTGATACCGTTGTCATTTTTAAGACCCCACGGTACACCGTATTACCGGCCAACCCTGATAGATGGGCAATTGTTGCGGTAATGATAGTGAACTCTTTGCAGTCTGCGTTGTATCTTCACTCCCAAGACAACGTACTGATTTTGAATTCAAGCAGAGCTGCAGTACCTGGGTAACCGGTGTGTTTGTCTACAGGTGAGAGACAGTGATCCTTCCGACCCCTACAGAGAAACCATCGTCCAGCTGATTGACGACTTCAAGATCTCTGGAGTGAACGGAGTCCGTATCCTTCATCGTCTGTCTGTCTGTCTGTCTGTCTGTCTGTCTGTGCACTAGGGCTGGGTTAAAATAATCAGTTTCTCCAATTAAATCAATCAATCTTTATTTAAAGGAATACGCCACCGTTTGTTGAAATAGTTCTTATCACGGTCTACCCTGGCTGTAGAGAGGTGGGCCAACGCATTTATTGTCTCAGTGAAAGTAATTAGGTTTGTTTTTTTTTGTCTTTTGTTTGCTCACTTTTACTCACAACATGCTAACCGACAACATAGGATTCCATTCACTACGCTAAGCTAACTCAATCAATCAATCAATCAATCAGACTTTATTTATAGAGCACTTTTCATACATGTAAAATGTAGCACAAAGTGCTTTACAATTAAAAACGATTGACCCCCCACCCCCCATCACATAGATACATCCCCAGACACCTACAGACACACACCCACCAACAACATCCACAGACACCGTCTCATACACGCAATAAAACGAACATGTCACCGGGCACGGAAAAGCTGAATTAAACAGGTGGGTCTTGAGCCAGTTCTCTGCAGCCCTGAGGTCCGACAGCAGACACAGACGGGGGCCATAGTACTGAAACGATGCTTCTCCGTGAGTGTGTGTCCTGACCTTGGGAATAGTCAAAAGGCCAGCACCGGAGGACCTCAGGGTTCGCGAAGGCTCATATGGTAAAAGCAGTTCAAAAAGATAAGAAGGCCCAACACCATTAATTAAAACATTTAAAAACTAACAAAAGAACCTTAAAATCGATCCTGAAACGCACAGGGAGCCAATGCAGTGATCTTAAAACCGGTGTAATATGTGCCCGCCTTCTAGTCCTCGTCAGCAGACGAGCGGCTGAGTTCTGTAACAGCTGAAGTGGAGAGATACTCTTTTTGGGGAGACCAGAAAGTAAGGGCATTACAATAATCAATGTGACTGGTGATAAAAGCATGCATCAGCATCTCCATGTTGGCGGCGGCGTTGCCGGTGTTGCACCGGACTAAAACGATGCATGCGCAAAAAATGCGTAGAAAATGCTATCTACAGCTAGGGGGAGACCCCACCTATCTACAGCTAGGGGGAGACCCCACCCATCTACAGCTAGGGGAGACCCCACCTATCTACAGCTAGGGGAGACCCCACCCATCTACAGCTAGGGGAGACCCCACCCATCTACAGCTAGGGGAGACCCCACCTATCTACAGCTAGGGGGAGACCCCACCCATCTACAGCTAGGGGAGACCCCACCTATCTACAGCTAGGGGAGACCCCACCTATCTACAGCTAGAGGAGACCCCACCTATCTACAGCTAGGGGAGACCCCACCTATCTACAGCTAGGGGAGACCCCACCTATCTACAGCTAGAGGAGACCCCACCTCTCTACAGCTAGGGGAGACCCCACCTATCTACAGCTAGAGGAGACCCCACCTATCTACAGCTAGAGGAGACCCCACCTATCTACAGCTAGGGGAGACCCCACCTATCTACAGCTAGGGGAGACCCCACCTATCTACAGCTAGAGGAGACCCCACCTATCTACAGCTAGGGGAGACCCCACCTATCTACAGCTAGGGGTAGACCCCACCTATCTACAGGTAGGGGAGACCCCACCTATCTACAGCTAGGGGGAGACCCCACCTATCTACAGCTAGAGGAGACCCCACCTCTCTACAGCTAGGGGAGACCCCACCTATCTACAGCTAGAGGAGACCCCACCTATCTACAGCTAGAGGAGACCCCACCTATCTACAGCTAGGGGAGACCCCACCTATCTACAGCTAGAGGAGACCCCACCTCTCTACAGCTAGGGGAGACCCCACCTATCTACAGCTAGGGGAGACCCCACCTATCTACAGCTAGGGGGAGACCCCACCTATCTACAGGTAGGGGAGACCCCACCTATCTACAGC
Source organism: Perca flavescens (assembly GCF_004354835.1). Classification (NCBI taxonomy): domain Eukaryota; kingdom Metazoa; phylum Chordata; class Actinopteri; order Perciformes; family Percidae; genus Perca; species Perca flavescens. Next base: position 35,173,007 of record NC_041337.1, on the reverse strand, counting down.
TAGGGGGAGACCCCACCTATCTACAGCTAGAGGAGACCCCACCTATCTACAGCTAGAGGAGACCCCACCTCTCTACAGCTAGGGGAGACCCCACCTATCTACAGCTAGAGGAGACCCCACCTATCTACAGCTAGAGGAGACCCCACCTATCTACAGCTAGGGGAGACCCCACCTATCTACAGCTAGGGGAGACCCCACCTATCTACAGCTAGAGGAGACCCCACCTATCTACAGCTAGGGGAGACCCCACCTATCTACAGCTAGGGGTAGACCCCACCTATCTACAGCTAGGGGTAGACCCCACCTATCTACAGGTAGGGGGAGACCCCACCTATCTACAGCTAGAGGAGACCCCACCTCTCTACAGCTAGGGGAGACCCCACCTATCTACAGCTAGAGGAGACCCCACCTATCTACAGCTAGAGGAGACCCCACCTATCTACAGCTAGGGGAGACCCCACCTATCTACAGCTAGAGGAGACCCCACCTATCTACAGCTAGGGGAGACCCCACCTATCTACAGCTAGAGGAGACCCCACCTCTCTACAGCTAGGGGAGACCCCACCTATCTACAGCTAGAGGAGACCCCACCTATCTACAGCTAGAGGAGACCCCACCTATCTACAGCTAGGGGAGACCCCACCTATCTACAGCTAGAGGAGACCCCACCTATCTACAGCTAGGGGGAGACCCCACCTATCTACAGCTAGAGGAGACCCCACCTCTCTACAGCTAGGGGAGACCCCACCTATCTACAGCTAGGGGAGACCCCACCTATGTACAGCTAGAGGAGACCCCACCTATCTACAGCTAGAGGAGACCCCACCTATCTACAGCTAGAGGAGACCCCACCTATCTACAGCTAGGGGGAGACCCCACCTATCTACAGCTAGAGGAGACCCCACCTATCTACAGCTAGAGGAGACCCCACCTATCTACAGCTAGAGGAGACCAGGATAAGCCCTATTTCTACACACGGGGGCATATCCCTTTAAGTGATGTGAATACCATCCAGAAATGGATATTTTAATATCTGCCTTTTCACCATGGATGTAGAAGTAAAAATTCCTTTTTAAACAAACTTTTTGTAGCTCAGTTCTTAATGTAAACATGAACCTGGTGCATTATGAAATATATTTGAGGGTGCTTCTTGCATGTACAAGTTACAGCAGAACTTCTCTGAGAATCCCTTTTTATATCCAAAGAAATATGGTATTGTTACTGAAATTTCCCTAACCTAATAGATACCGAATCAGAAATGTAATCATATCGGGGAAAGCATTGCCATTACCCAGCCCTAGAGAGAGTGTCTGTCTGTCTGTCTGTCTGTCTGTCTGTCTGTCTATGTCAGTAGTTTCCTAAGCCTTTTCTCAGATGTGTGTATGGTTCTGGAGGTTTTGGGTCATCAGCTGTTAAAATGGATCATTAAGTCAAACTACATGGGACTTCCTCTGGTCTGTGTCAAGGCCATCATCAGACAGGTAACGCACACAAATACTGATATAGAGCTCAAAGGTGCTGTAAGCGATGTCACGCGTTTTTTAGTCTACAACATGTTTTGTCACATACAGCAAACACCTCCTCACTATCTGCTAGCTGCCTGTCCCCTGAAAACACTGTAAAAAAAACACAGTCTCTGTAGACAGCCTAGGCTCCACAAAGCCAATAACCGACCAGAAGGATTTGGGGGTTGGGGGGTTAGTGCACGGAAGGGAGGGGACGGGATGAGGAGGACGGAGGGGGTGAGGGAGGGGGTGAGCTAGCCTCGTTTTGTTTAAAAATACTTTGAACGTTAACAAGAAGTGCTGTCACCCAACATTACTTAAAGCACTGTCAACAGTGACCGGCCCACTTTTTGAACTGCTATGGTTCCAGAAGTGTTTTTTCCCCTTTCTATATCTCCGTTGACGTTTCATTAAATGCTGATATAAAGAGTTTGAAGCCTGGAACCGAACCAACCAGCTACGAGGTGAATAGTGACCATAAAACATTTAATTTGGCACAAAAAAAACTTTTTGAAAACTGAAAAAAAAAAGGGCAAAGAAACAAGACTGTGTACAGAAATGATCATAGACTTTGCCCACTGTAGCAGTTTGCGGGTGCAGTTCTATGGTAACGGCGAGTTTCACCAATCAGAGGTGTCCCTGTTATGCTAAGGATTGTGGGTAGTGTAGTACTTCTCCATGACGAGATGGCGAATAAAATGTGTTTTTTTTTTTTTTTAAATTAAGGTTGATTTCATGCAGACTTTTGGAAGCAGAAACCTTCGTTTCACATCCTCATAGCTCAGGGTAGGGATGGGCGATACGGAGAAAATCAAATATCACGATATTTTTGACCAAATACCTCCATATCGATACTGCAACAATATTGTAGTGTTGGCTATTGGTGCTTTCACAAAATATTTACACAATGAGATTTTAGATAAATAATCATCAGTAATGTGGATATAATGACTAAGAGGGTAAAGGCAAATAATAGAACAGCTTGAACAGTCTGGTAAGTTCAGAAATTGACATCACTTTACTGTAATGCAGCCTTTAAAACCAGGAAAAGACACTTATGCCAAATTACAATATCCAAAACCTAAGACAATATCTAGTCTCATATCACGATATCGATATAATATCGATATACAGTACAGGCCAAAAGTTTGGACACACCTTCTCATTCAATGAGTTTCCTTTTTATTTTCATGACTATTTACATTGTAGATTCTCACTGAAGGCATCAAAACTATGAATGAACACATATGGAATTATGTACTTAACAAAAAAGTGTGAAATAATTGAAAACATGTCTTATATTTTAGATTCCTCAAAGTAGCCACCCTTTGCTTTTTTTATTAATAAGGGAAATAATTCCACTAATGAACCCTGACAAAGCACACCTGTGAAGGTAAAACCATTTCAGGTGACTACCTCATGAAGCTCACTGAGAGAACACCAAGGGTTTGCAGAGTTATCAAAAAAAGCAAAGGGTGGCTACTTTGAAGAATCTAAAATATAAGACATGTTTTCAGTTATTTCACACTTTTTTGTTAAGTACATAATTCCATATGTGTTCATTCATAGTTTTGATGCCTTCAGTGAGAATCTACAATGTAAATAGTCATGAAAATAAAGAAAACACATTGAATGAGAAGGTGTGTCCAAACTTTTGGCCTGTACTGTATTGCCCAGCTCTAGCTCAGGGTCAGTCGTTTCTTGGATGGTTTAGACATTATGGCTGATAATAAAGATCCTTATCGGAGAAACGAACAGGATTTTTTCCATACAGAACACCAGTGTTATAAACACTATGTACACACAGTGACTCATGACGTGACCGCAGTGGCGCGGATCTCGGCGCTGCCTTCGTACACGTTGACCTCTCCAGTGACTCGGCCGTCTGCTTGCAGGTGCTGCAGGGTCTGGACTACCTCCACACCAAGTGTAAGATCATCCACACCGACATCAAACCAGAGAACATCCTATTGGACGTTGATGAGGTTTACATCAGGAAGCTGGCAGCTGAGGCAACCATCTGGCAGAGAGCTGGAGCCCCGCCCCCTTCTGGGTCATCAGGTGAGGAGCAGTCATGTGATTGGTCAGAACAACAACACAGAAAAGAGGAAATACTGGGGTTATATTAAAGGGTAACTTCTTTATTTGTTTTTTTTTTGTTTTTTTAAGACTTAGTTAAGGTGGCAGGCACGTGTTGTTAAAGCGGCTGCCCAAACTGCACAGTGCTGCGGGACAACTTCGATAATCGATTAATCGGTTTGAGTCATTTTTGTATGAAAAAATGTTGAACTTCTCTGCTTCCAGCTTCTTAAATGTGAATATATTTCTCTCCTCTGGGACAGTAAACTGAATATCTTTGAGTTGGGGACAAAACAAGACTTTTGAGGACATCATCTTGGGCTTTTTGGGGAAACACTGATCCACATTTTTCACAATTTTCTGACATTTTAGAGACCAAACTAAGTCGATTAATCGAGAAAATAATCGACAGATTAATCAACAATGAAAATAATCGTTAGTTGTAGCCCAGTTTCTCTGTTTTCTTTAGTAATTCTGACTTCAGTTTGACAGACAACTTTCTGTCTGCTTTCATTGCTATCTACTTTTCCTCTTATTTCTTTGTACAGATTTCTAACCTGTCTGTCTGTCTGTCTGTCTGTCTCGACTCTTCCATCTTTTCCATCATCTCTGTATTTTTCCATCATCTCTTTATTTCCTCTGTTTTCTGATGTTATCTTCCGTTCTCTCTCTCTTTCTCCCTCTCCCTGTCTGTCTGCCTCTACGTGTCTCTCTCTCTCTAGTTAGCATGGCTCCCAGGGATCCACAGGTAAGTGTCCAGGTGTGATGCCTGCTGTGTTCTCATTGGTTACTGCCATTTCAGATTGAGAACTTGTTTCGGGTGTCTTTTTAACCTGCAGTAAAAAAAAAAAAAAACTGCAAGCTGATTGGTTAAAACACAACCAAACTGTGACATTGGTTTGATATCAGTCAGGGACGTTTGTTGCGTGTCATATTTCTCTCCTGCTGCTTTCAAAATAAGACAAAACCAACCTTAACTGTGTGTGTCTGTGTGTCTGTGTGTCTGTATGTCTGTGTGTGTATGTCTCTGTATTGTGTGTGTGTGTGTGTATGTGTGTGTGTCTGTGTGTGTGTAGGTTGGTAAGCTGTCTAAGAACAAGAAGAAGAAGTTGAAAAGGAAAGCCAAGCGTCAACAGAAACTGTTGGAGGAGAGACTGGTGGATATACAGGTACTGTAATAATACTAAAATACTCATAGAAAAAACTTGCATGCGGTTTAATATTTCAATATATGTGAATTGACAGTGGCAGGGCTTAAAGTACTCTGGCCTGGTACCGGATTTCAGCGTATGACTATTTTAGAAAAATTAATAAATTAAAAAGTCCACATGGGATTTGATGTAGCAGGAGATAGTAGGGCTGCCACCTCTTAGTCGATTAGTCGACTAATCGGTCGTTTTGGTCTTAGTCGACTAAGATTTCTTTAGTCGATTAGTCATTTTTTTATACTTATTCATGCTTAATTACTTATTTCCAAGAAACTTCTGAGCACATTTATGGTAAACACAAGATTTAAAGTGGTGCTTTTGCAGGATTTATTGTGGAGAAACTCAGTTTTACAGATGGTTAATTAACTACATTTATATTGTGCTTTTCTAGTCTTAACCACCTCTCAAAGCGCACAGCTCTGTCAATTAAATCAACTAATCGATTAGTCGACAAAATCCTATAAGTGTTAGTCGACTAAGAATTTCTTTAGTCAAAGACAGCCCTAGGACATAGCAGGAGGTAGCAGGATGTAGCGGGACACCGCAGAGCGTAGCAGGACGTAGCAGGATGTAGCAGGACAACGCAGAGCGTAGCAGGGCACGCAGCAGGACCACGGCGACAGCTGCAACCATGATTTTGGTGTTACCCTAATCCAAGTTAACATGCTGGGCGAAAAAAAAATATAAGGTCTCCGGGGAATAAGCTCCCCAGAGCTAGGTTAGTAACAAGCATTTCTGGGACATGGATGCACACAAATGGAAAGAGAGGAGAGAGAAGATCAGTGTGTCACAGGAAGTCCCCATGGCAGTCTTTAGTTGAGAAAGGTGTTAAAAACAAGTGAATAGAGGACAAGAGGAAAAGGGTGGAGACAGGAAGCCGTTAAGCACTTGGGGCCTAAAGTTGAGGGAGCCGGGTGCTTGCTTCTGCAGCGTACTGTATGTTCAAGGAAGATACTGTAGGGCAGCAGCGGTAGCATATGCTAGTCATTAGATGCTAGTCATTAGATGCTAGTCATTAGATGCTAGCCACAAAGCTTTGGTCTGTGCACTCTGTCTTATGAGTACGTTATCGGCAACAACCGCTGCGACTGTGCCTTCACTGACCGACCGTGTTTGTGATACAAACAACGCGTGTGTGCACGTTATTAGCGGAACATGATTTGTCATTAACGATGGCCACTGTGTAAATGCTATCTGAAGCCCAAACTGCCTCGACAAAGCTGTCTGTTTGGAGTCAGCATGGCAGGTATTTAAACATAATGGCCTTGTCCCAGAGTTTAGACCTCTAGCTATATGAAAAGCTAAACAATGCAAAGTTGTACATGAAGCAACTAATATCAACATGGACAAAATCATTAATGTACTAATTCGCTTTTTTGATGATGACCAGGCCAAAGTCACAACACAACGATTCATTGTAGGATTATACAGTATTATTGCAATATGAATATCTTTATTGACTCTTAATTTAACATATGGTTGGAAGATCCAAAACTTTTTACTTCTTAAAAAGTATGACTTTTATTTGTGTGTGTGTGTGTGTGTGTGTGTGTGTGTGTGTGTGTGTGTGTGTGTGTGTGTGTGTGTGTGTGTGTGTGTGTGTGTGTGTGTGTGTGTGTGTGTGTGTGTGTGTGTGTGTGTGTTTTCAGAGGCTGGAGGATGAGGATGGTGTATTGTTACAACCCGAGGACACAGACAGTAACTGTAAGTACACACTTAAATATATTGTTTGTACGTATCCCAATGTTTATCAGTGTTGCTGCATAAAGTTATATGTGCTGTGATAGAATATCTCATTCACATTACCGACTGCGAAGTGTGTGTGTGTCACAGACAAAGTAGTCTCGCATACCCAACTCTACCTCCACAGCGCTGCGGAGGAAGGTCTGGCTACACCACAGATGCATTCTGGGATAGGAGAAAAGAAGGCTCTGTGTTGTTTGCATTTCTTTATACCAATCACAGTCGGACGCAGCAACGGTGGCTCTGCTAAATAGTCTCGGGAAGGAACTTGTTTTGGTGGAACATTTGCACCCCGCAAAAGAAAAGGCCACATCCAATATTAACTGAAGTTAACTGTTTACACGATACAGTAGCGTGAGATATTTAAAGGCATACTATGCAGTTTCCATTTTTTGTCAAAGAGCGACTCCTAAAGTCGCTGTCGAGTACTTGTATTTAACGTTACCTTTGCTGCTGTCACTACCCAAAGTGAGTCGAGCGCAGATGTGAGTCGCACATGCATCACTTTGCGACAAGTAGCCTACAAGATGCTAACAGCGTTTTGAGCTAACATTAGCAATTAAGTAGCTTACAAGATGCTTACGGCGTTTTGAGTTAACATTAGCAATCTAGTAGCTTACAAGATGCTTACAAGGTTTTGAGCTAACATTAGCAATCAAGTAGCCAACAAGATGCTAATGGCGTTTTGAGCTAACATTAGCAATCAAGTAGCCTAAAAGATGCTTACAATGTTTTGAGCTAACATTAGCAATCAAGTAGCCAACAAGATGCTAACGGCGTTTTGAGCTAACATTAGCAATCAAGTAGCCTTCAAGATGCTAACGGCGTTTTAAGCTAACATTAGCAATCAAGTAGCCTACAAGATGCTTACGGCGTTTTGAGCTAACATTAGCAATCAAGTAGCCTACAAGATGCTAATGGCGTTTTGAGCTAATATTGGCTATCAAGTAGCCTACAAGATGCTAATGGCGTTTTGAGCTAACATTAGCAATCAAGTAGCCTACTAGATGCTAACAGCGTTTTTAGCTAACGTTAGCAATCTAACAATCATAGATAGCTAAAACGTTTTTAAATGACTGCTAGCTACAAGTTAGCAATCAAACACAAAAAAATGGCTGTCACTTGAATGGCGTTTTGAGCTAACGTTAGCAATCTAACAATCATAGATAGCTACAACGTCTTTGAAATGATTTCCAGCTTCTGTTATGCCGTAAACCGTTTAAATCTGAGCATGCTCCATGCGCGCTAGTGTCTTCCATAAAGGCTGTGACGTCGTGCCGTAAGGCAAGTCGTGATTCTCGCGAGATTTTGGCGGGGCGCCACCTCGCATACCTGCATTGCTGTTTTTGCCAATGCTGCAAGTCTCCTGGAAATGTACTTCCGTTGATCCAGACTTACGGACATATAAACATGGCGCTAGAGCTGAGCTGATATCGTCTTAGATTTTGGATATCGTCATATCGTGATATGGCATAAGTGTCTTCTCCTGGTTTTAAAGGCTGCATTACAGTAAAGTGATGTCATTTTCTGAACTTACCAGACTGTTGTAACTGTTCTATTATTCGCCTTTACCCACTTAAGACATTATACCAACATTACTGATGATTATTTATCTAAAATCTCATTGTGAAGATATTTTGTTAAAGCACCAATTGTCAACCCTAGAATATCGCTATCGAGGTATTTGGTGAAGAATATGGTGATATCTGATTTTTCTCCATATCGCCCAGCCCTACATGGCGCTCTCTGTTAACGTACTCTTTTTGCTCTCAGGCTCTCTGCTAGTGAACGGAAACCCTCCCTGCTCCGCAGCCAACAGCAAAGCGAGTCCCGAGTCGTCGGGCTCCTGGCTAGAGGATCGGTGTAACGGCCACGACCCCGGCCGGTTCTCCAGCCCCGCATCGGGCCTGTCGGGCTTCTCCAGCTCGGTGATGTCAGCCACGTCTGAGTCGGCACTTTCTACTCAGTCAGGATACTCGAGCGGACGAGACCGTGAGAAAACAAAGAGATGGATCACATCTCTGTAATGTAGATACTCTTGGACAATTACGTGCAGTAATTACTTGGTGCAGTACTGTATGGTAACATGCACCTCAGTTATGTTACACATTTACGGACTTGTTTTTTCTTACTCTTATGTCTTAAATTTTACTGTGAGCAACTGTAAATCAACAATTCCCCCGAGGGGATATATTTACTTTAGTATGTTTTGTTTGAAGTATTACACAGTGCTCAGCATAGGTTTATGAAGCCATGCGAAAGTTGACTAAAAAGAGGAATAAAAAAAATCATCTTTTGGAAGTTGATCTTAATGCCTTTAATTAAAAAAATTAGGAAAAATCCGACCTTTTAGGACACCAATTTTCTTTGTGAATGAATAATGTATCGTGAATGAATAAATGTTCTTCCTTAAAATACAGGGGGCATAAGTCAGTCCACCCCTATGTTAAATTCCCATAGAGGCAGGCAGACCTTTATTTTTATATCATCATACCCTTCACCATACCCCCACATCATCACATACCCTTCACCATACCCCCACATCATCACATACCCTTCACCATACCCCCCACATCATCACATACCCTTCACCATACCCCCACATCATCACATACCCTTCACTATACCCCCACATCATCACATACCCTTCACCATACCCCCAACATCACCACATACCCTTCACCATACCCCCACATCATCACATACCCTTCACTATACCCCCACATCATCACATACCCTTCACCATACCCCCACATCATCACATACCCTTCACTATACCCCCACATCATCACATACCCTTCACCATACCCCCACATCATCACATACCCTTCACTGTACCTAGAGATTGGCATGATTTTATGTCAGTTAGCTTAATAGCTGGTTTTATTTGCATTGAGAGATGATTTTATGGAAAGTACCCCATAGCAATCTCTAGCTATGGTGAAGGGTATGTGATGATGTTATTTTAATTATTATATATATATATATATATATATATATATATATATATATATATATATATATATATATATATATATATATATATATATTATAATAATATAATATATAATGACTAAGATTTGATGTGGTGTTTGTGTTTTTCAGTTTTCAGTGCGTCCGACTTCGTCCTCAGTCCTCTGGATCCTCAGAACGCCCACAAACTGCGAGTGAAGATCGCTGACCTGGGAAATGCATGCTGGGTGGTGAGACACCTTCGTCGTCTTCTCCTCTTCCTCTCTGTAGTGTTAGTATGAACATCTGACCAATCAGACGGCTCCTCCCCCCTCTCTCTCTCTCTCTTCCAGCACAAACATTTCACAGAGGACATTCAGACCCGACAGTACAGAGCTCTGGAGGTTCTGATTGGAGCAGAGTACGGACCGCCCGCTGACATCTGGAGCACCGCCTGCATGGTACACACACACACACACACACACACACAACACAGACACACACAGACACACACAATCAATCACACACACACATACAATCACACACACAGCACACATTTAGCCTTTAACAAATATTGAGCCTCCCCTGTGATTTGGATATTGAACTATAGTCCATATTGTGATTTTTATTTATACTGTAGTTGCGATTAATTGTGCAGCCCTAACGATTACTCATTAACTTTTGGAAAGATGTTTCATTTGTATTATTATTATTATTATATATTATATATTATGTATTAATTATTCCTGCTCCCAGCTTACGTTTGGTAAGCATATCTCTCTCCACAAACTTCACTCGCGCATGTTTTTAAAACGCCACCAGATACCACAAACAGGACCTCGCTGACTATTGGCTGAGTGAGTGGAGGGCACCTCGGGACCTCATGGTGCTTTCAACGTTGTTGTAAAGTTCCCTTCTGCCATCTAGTGGTTCTTCTTATTGTCATTCAACAAAGTGACTGGTGAAATACGTTATTATTACGGTTTAAATAAATCATTTAAATTTGACCATATGGCCTCAGCAATAAACAAGGCATCTTTAATGTCGCCAGCTGTCAGTTCAGGCACCGTTTAGGTAACTTCTTTTTATTTATTTTTTTACAGTATCGCTTTAGCAGTTAACTCTCACAGCACTAGTGTGTCTTGAGAGATTGTCCTGTGTGCCGTGAGAAATTATCAGATTTAACTTAATTGGTCCAAATAATTTTTATTGAGTTACTGCAAATAATTTGCCATTGCTGTGCAGCTGTGCCTGCATTCATCATGACTGGCAGAGAAATTAAATACTATTCTGTGTCAGTAGGTGGCAGTATAGCGCAATAATGACCTTGTTGATTTAAGACAATAGAATTACTGCCACCTTTCGCGCTCATCCCGCAGTGACAGGATGTAAAGCAACGGGGGGGTAATCTTCGCTTCATAACTCGAACCTCCTATGGCGCTATTTTGATGCTACATAGCCATCACCTCCCGTTAGCATCCCATTGACTCCCATTCATTCTGACGTCACTTTGACAGAGAATAACTTTACATTTGAAGCGTTTAAAGACTCTATTTGTCCGTTGTTTATTTCTAAAGAAACACGACTAATGTTAACTAGCAATAGCATGTTAGTGATCAATAATTAGCCTGTGCCTATTAAGGCTGAGCAATTTTATCGATTCTGCGAAATAAATAGATATTTTTTCCCCCAAGAAAGTATCGACACAGCTGAGCCGAGATGTGTGTGTGTGTGTGTGTGTGTGTGTGTGTGTGTGTGTGTGTGTGTGTTAAAGGTTAAAACACACACACAGCTGAGCCGAGGTGTGTGTGTGTGTGTGTGTGTTAAAGGTTAAAACACACACACAGCTGAGCCGAGATGTGTGTGTGTTGAAGGTTAAAACACGCAGCACCTGACTGGGAACGATACAGAGTTACCAACGGCGGCTGGGGCAGATGAACTCACGCTGGTCTCTTTTCTGTAAATAGGCTCCAATTAAACCTTCGTGAGTAGAAAGTCAACACTTATCAACGCACTCACCTGTGTAGACCGGCATCAACATGTAGAAAGTGATATTTCAGTCTGCTCAGTCCACCGCGCTGTTTTACATTAAACACAGCTCTACTCTGCAAATAGCGATTTTTTACAAACAAGCTAAAACAAAAGCTGGCTATTTGTAGTCTAACTGTTTCTTAGGTTGCCGGGAATCTGGACATTTGGACAAATTCTTGTAAACCTCACAAACCAAACTCTCCGCTAGAGCGGACAATCTGGAGCTACTTAATATGCACGTGAATGACGCGATCGTTATGTTTGAGTGATGATGATGATGAGGATGAGGATGATGGTTGTATTATTTTGCAACAACATCGTTTCATTGCAAATGAGGCATACATGACGAGTGCGTAGTCATTCATCATTAAAGCTGGGCTTTTGGCTTTTCCACGTCAACTTTTCGCTTCAGCCTCTTTGACAGTGACATGTTTACCTGACAACAGCCTCTCTTTCTGCAAGCATTTTCCACCAATCAGGATGCTGCATACTACAATAATGTTTCCATAATCACAGACTAACCATCACTCCTCAGTGAACTGCCTCCTAGTCTGAGATCTTTTTCTAGTTAAAGAGCCAGTTATCATTATGGAGTTTCCATATTTTTTAGGAGTTTGCTCACACTAATACATGTTAAAAAATAGTAACATTAATTCAGTAAGAAAGTGAAAATTTCAAACAACAATAGGCGTAATTAGTATTAGGTATAAATTCACTTTATTTTCTTTATTTGAAAGTCCGGCCACCAGAGTGCTTAGAATAATTCTGAAAAAAATGTAGTTGATGATCCCTGCTGTAGACTCTCGGTCCAGTCAGAGACATATATTGTGTAATTGATGTTTTCAGTTCAATTAATTAAATCCAAGTAAATGGAACACTCACAAGATGTCACCAAAATCACTCGGTCCCCTTTAAATCTTTCAGAAAATGATGTAAGTGTATCGAAATATATCGAATCGAATCGTATCGGTGGCTGAATATCGTGATATATATCGTATCGTGAGCTGAATGTCGTGTATCGTGAGATTAGTGTATCGCTACAGCCCTAGTGTCCATGTTATCTCCTTACATATACCTACACTCTCCGTCTCTGTAAGATTGGGAATGATTGAGATTTCTCTCGGCACAGCTACCAGAAGACTTCACACTTTCAGACAGGTTGCTCACGTCACATCTAAGTTGTCTCTCTCAGTTGGAGGCTGCTCAGTAAAGAAAGAGATCACCGGAAAAGAGACTTCTACTATCCTTCACTGGTCTCTGTCCAGAGCAACGGGCTCTGTTGGTCTATTCTTATACATGTCAATGATGTAAACAGTAGGGCCGAGATCATCGATGTAAGCCTGCAAAAGCGATTTTTAAAAAGTAAAAATTCTGATTCTGAGTTTTTTTTTAGGCTACAATGTGTCATTTTGTAACATTTTTGGTTGGTGGTGTGCCGCAGGATTTTTTTTAATGTAAAAAAATGTGCCGTGGCTCAAAAAAAGGTTGAAAAACACTGCGTTACCCAACCCCAGTTTAGATTTACGGTTTGTTGTTTCAGGCGTTTGAGTTGGCGACGGGAGATTACCTGTTTGAACCTCATTCAGGAGAAGATTACACCAGAGACGAAGGTACTTCACCTTATAATACACAGTATAATACACAGTAATGCACTCAGCATGACTAACGCACCAGAGAGTACTTCAGCGAAGGATTTTGACTTCTTTGTGTTCAGATCACATCGCTCACGTCATCGAGCTGCTCGGACCGATTCCTCTGCCGTTCGCTTTGTCTGGCCGGTACTCCAGAGAGTACTTCAACAGGAGAGGTGAGACTGTCTGTCTCTCTGTCTGTCTGTCTGTCTCTCTGTCTGTCTTCAAATGTTTTTTTAATCTCCATCAATGTTGCTGAAAGTAGAAACTTGGAGCTCGCGACGTACTGGAACACCAGGTTTACATTGACCGCTGAAGCCATGTGATTGGACGGGAATGTTTTCCGGCGGCCATGTTAACATAATTTTTTTCGACATTGTGTCCTATGATTTTTTTTATTATTTTTTTTATTTTTATGGCCATTTCTGCCGTTATTGGATAGGAAAAGCTGACATATGAAAGGGGAGAGAGAGGGGGAAGACATGCAGGAAAACCATCACAGGTCGGACTCGAACTCTTGGTTGCTTTTTTTCTACATACTATACTATGACTTTTTTTTTGACATACTATACTATGACTTTTTTTATTTTTGACGTACTATACTATGACTTTATTTTATTTTTTTTGACATACTATACTATGACTTTTTTTTTTTGACATACTATACTATGACTTTTTTTTTTTTTGACATACTATACTATGACTTTTTTTTTGACATACTATACTATGACTTTTTTTATTTTTGACATACTATACTATGACTTTTTTTATTTTTGACATACTATACTATGACTTTTTTTTTAATTGTTTTGACATACTATACTATGACTTTTTTTTTTTTTTTTGACATACTATACTATGACTTTTTTTTAATTGTTTTGACATACCATACTATGACTTTTAAAAAAAAAATCTGTTTTCAAATGTTTTTTTTAATCTCAATGTTGCTGAAAGTAGAAACTTGGAGCTCTCGAACACCAGGTTAAAGCCATGTGATTGGACAGGAAGGGCTGCCCAGCTTTTCCAGCGGCCATGTTAACATCGACCTACTATATTATGACTTATTTGAATTTATTTTTTTGATTTTATTTTTTTTTTTTTGGGCTTTTCCGCCCTTTAATGATAGGACAGCTCAGACATGAAAGGAGAGAGAGACTTTGGACCTGGACCTTCTGCATCGAGGAATAAACCTCTATTTATGTGCGCCCGCTCTACCAACTGAGCTAACTGGCCACTACTATGACTTTTTTCGACATACTATACTATGACTTTATTTTTTCGACATACTATACTATGACTTTTTTTATTTTTTCGACATACTATACTATGACTTTATTTTCGACATACTATATTATGACTTTTTTATTTTTTCGACATACTATACTATGACTTTATTTTCAACATACTATACTATGACTTTTTTATTTTTTTGACATACTATACTATGACTTTTTTTTCGACATACTATACTATGACTTTTTTATTTTTTCGACATACTATACTATGACTTTTTTATTTTTTCGACATACTATACTATGACTTTTATTTTTTCGACATACTATACTATGACTTTTTTATTTTTTCGACATTTACTATGACTTTTTATTTTTTTCGACATACTATACTATGACTTTTTTTTTTTTCGACATACTATACTATGACTTTTTTTTTTTTTTGAACATACTATACTATGACTTTTTTTTTTTCGACATACTATACTATGACTTTTATTTTTTCGACATACTATACTATGACTTTTTTATTTTTTCGACATACTATACTATGACTTTTTTATTTTTTCAACATACTATACTATGACTTTTTTATTTTTTCAACATACTATACTATGACTTTTTTATTTTTTCAACATACTATACTATGACTTTTTTTTTGTCCTACTATATGACTTTTTTAATTTTTTCGACATACTATGACTTTTTTATTTTTTCGACATATTATACTATGATTTTATTTCTTCGACATACTATAATATGACTTTTTTCGACATACTATACAATGACTTTTTTAATTTTTTCGACATACTATATTATGACTTTTTTATTTTTTCAACATACTATATTATGACTTTTTTATTTTTTCAACATACTATATTATGACTTTTTTATTTTTTAGACATACTATATTATGACTTTTTTATTTTTTCAACATACTATATTATGACTTTTTTATTTTTTAGACATACTATACTATGATACTATGACTTTTTTCGACATACTATAATATGACTTTTTTATTTTTTCGACATAATATAGGATGGCATGAGAAGCTTTTTAAAAAGTCATACTATACTATGACTTTTTAAAAAGCTTCTCATGCCATCCTGTCTTCCTCTGTCTACCTGTCTGATGTGTCTCAGGTGAGCTGCGCCACATCTCCAGCCTGAAGCCCTGGGCTCTGTTCGAGGTCCTGCTGGAGAAGTACGAGTGGCCGCTGGACCAGGCGGCGCAGTTCAGCGACTTCCTGTCCACCATGTTGGAGCTGCAGCCGGAGTGCAGAGCAACGGCAGCGCAGTGTCTGCAGCACGCATGGCTGCACACATAAACACACACAGAGACAAACACACACAGCTTATCACACACACACACACACACACACACACACACACACACACACACACACAGCTGATCTCACACACGCACATAAACACACAGCTGATCTCACACACACAAAAACACAGCTGATCTCACACACGCACATAAACACACAGCTGATCTCACACACACACACAAAAACACAGCTGATCTCACACACGCACATAAACACACAGCTGATCTCACACACACACAGAGACACACACACAAACGCATAAACACACAGCTGATCTCACACACACACGCACACAGAGACACACACAAAAACACAGCTGATCTCACACACACATAAACACACAGAGACACACACAAACAAACACACACAGACACGCTGTGTTTAGGAGTGTTAGAAATCTCTGTGTTGATTTCCTGTGTCCCATTCTGATAGTATGATGGATAAGTTGGTTGGTTGGTTGGTTGGTTGGTTGGTTGGTTGATTGATTTGAACTCAGTTTCTGTTTATTTCTGCTCTTTAAACTGTTGGTGATTTTCAGTTTTTCTGATTCTGCTGAATTCTGTCTGTTCCTTTTTTGACTTTTGGCTGAGTTGATATTTAACTGACTCTTTCCTTCTCTCCTTTTTATGAAAACTTCTCATTTATTGATTATTGATCAGAGACTTCTAAGACTCCTAAACCCCCCCCTTCCCCGATGAGTTGTGATATAGACGAGCACACTGTAGCGACCCTCTCACTGACTCTGATCTCTGTAGCTCAACGTGAATCACCTCTGACCTGTTCGCCTTGTTTCTATGTTCATATAATAAATTAATAAATAGTGCCTTGAAATGAGCCCCAACTCCGGCCCCTCCTCCAGTCACAGTGACATCACCAGTTTTTTTTACATGTGTCCGTTTGTGTGGAACATTTCTTCTTCTGTGAAAATAAAGATGACTGAACGATCGTCTGAGACATTTCCCTTGAACTCTGTCAAAGTACATCCTCATTTTGGGGTAGTACTTAAAGGTCCCATGAAATAGTGCTCTTTGGATTCTTTTATATAGACCTTAGTGGTCCCCTACTACTGTATCTGAAGTCTCTTTTATATAGACCTTAGTGGTCCCCTAATACTGTATCTGGCAAGGTGGAGTGTGGGGGGGTTGGGTCTTGACCAACTGCCACTTTGCTCGTTTGAAAGCCATGATGTCTCTCTCTCTCTCTCTCTCTCTCTCATGGGTGGGCCAAATTCTCTGGGCGGGCAAAGCAGAGAAAGGGGAGGTAACTTTTCCCCTTATGACATCATAAGGAGAAGATTCCTGATTGGTCCATCTGAGCTTTCATTTTCTCAAAGGCAGAGCAGGATACCCAGGGCTCGGTATTTGGACTTGTCTCGGCAACTGGTCTTGCCAAATGTGGCTTTTGGTCTCGACTGAGTCCAGGCGTCTTTTATTATGTTTATAATGATATTGGAGGGAAAGTGAAACACTGGCCACCTGATAACCAATCACACACTAGATTATCTACACACGCCCTGTATCTGCTTGCTAACGTTAGTGCCATTCATTTTTCATTGATTCACACACACTGTATCAAACGAAGATGTCCGCCAATTCTGCCATAATCAAATTTGGTTATAGAAATCACAAATTTCTCAGCACTGCGCCTAAAAAGAAACAGACTGCAAATTCTGCAAAACAACCATTTCTGAAACCTGTGGGACAACGTCAAACTTCGTAAGACACCTGCAGCGGCATCATAACACTTATTTTTTGTTATTTTTTTCTGTCCTGGACTCGGTCTTGACTTGGTCTCGATTAGTCCTAGTTTGGACTCCACAAAGGTGGTCTATGTAACCCTTTAGAGGTGGGGAACAGAAATGGATTACTCTATAAAATGATTAATTATGGCCAGTGAGTTCAGAAGTTCTATAGTCGACTACGGAGCCCAGGATTAACCAAACAATACACCAGGAATGACTCAAACACACAGTTATACTTTCTTTGAGAAACAAAATCGCTTCCCTTTTATTATATGGGTGGGAAGGATAGCCAAAAATATGAAAATTACACACTTTAAATTACACATCCATACAACATACATGTGTAATTTCCCAGAGAGCCAGCAGACGGTGGTTCCAGCAGCTTTAATATCAAACCAACCACAGACAGCAGACTGAGTCTGGATTCATGGAGCTTCTCCCTTCAGGCTGCACACAGCTTACGTCCATTAAAAACACACTGGGGGAGTCTTTGTCAGGGTCTCACACACACAGAGTCCCGTCCCTGAGGACGAGCTGAGTTTATCAGTTCATAACGCTCTTCATCTTCACTTCTTCTTCCTCACCACCGTCCAACCGTCCTCTTCACCCTGCAGAGGAGGAGGAGGAGGATCGGTCCTGCTGACTGATGGACCGGACGACTCACACTCCATCATCTGAGCACACAACACACATTTTACTATATGCAAATAACCAGGAGTCAGGAGTCATGGGGCTGATAGCTGTGGGTTGTAGAATTATAATATGTAAAGGATCTGCAGCTGCACATAAACACAGCAGGGAAGTAGAGGTTTAAGGCTTAAAGGTTAGTATAGGATGTCGAATAAAGTCAATAAAGTCATACTATAGGATGTCGAATAAAGTAAAAAAAAGCCCTAGTATAGTATTTCGAAAAAACCCAAAAGTCATAGTATAGTATGTCGAAGAAAGTCATAGTATAGTAAGTTGAAAAAAGTAAAAAAAAAAAAGTCTTAGGATAGTATGTCAAAAAAGTAAAAAACAACATAGTATAGTATGTCGAAAAAAATAAAAGAAATCCCCCTTGATGTGACTCTAATTTTCCAGTGTGGACCTTAGTGAAACCGAGTTTGACACCGCTGGTATAGTATGTCGAAAAAAGTAAAAAAAAGTCATAGTATAGTACAGGGGCTGTGTGCTCCTTTGAGGCTCTTACTGTGTGGCTGGGGACTGTGTTATTGGTGGATTTATTTTTATTTTTTTTACTTTTTGAAACAGTTCAGATAAGTACAAAAAATAAAACATAAAAAAAGCATTTGAATGCATCTGCCAATTCATTTGCCAATTATTTTAAACTTAAAAAAATAATGCAGCAGAATTTTTTATGGACAGATTCTGCAACCTGAAGAAAAACAGCGGCTACAGATCACCTTCCTCATTAACCCTTTCACTGCTGAATGCCCCTCTAGTGACAAATGAGTGAACGAGTCGCTTCGAGTGGCCACAACAGAGTACAACCAGACCTCAAAAGGATTGTGGGTAACGAAGACTGTCAGTTTCCCACTGAGTCAACCTAAGTAAAAAAAAAAAAAAAACCTATGAAAACTGCTATGTATTCTGACTGCCATTAAATCTGGAAGTCACTGTTGCTGTTGTAATGTGGACCTGCATGTGTTGTGTGGCTTTTTGCTATGGTGCGTGGTTTTTTGTGTCATAGTATAGTAGGTCGAAAAAAGTAAAAAGGTCATAGTATAGTATGTCAAAAAAAGTCATAGTATAGTATGGTGAAAAAGTACAAAAAAAGTCAAAGTATAGTATGTCGAAAAAACCAAAAAGTCATAGTATAGTATGGTGAAAAAGTACAAAAAAAGTCATAGTATAGTATGTCGAAAAAAACAAAAAGTCATATTATAGTATGTCGAAAAAAAAAAAAAGTCATAGTATAGTATGTCGAAAAAAACAAAAAGTCATAGTATAGTATGGTGAAAAAGTACAAAAAAAGGTCATATTATAGTATGTGGAAAAAATCGAAAAAAGTCATAGTATAGTATGTCGAAAAAACCACAAAGTGACTTGTGGCTATAAATGTCAACATTGAATAAAGTCATATTATAGTATGTCGAAAAAACCCCAAAGTCATAGTATAGTATGTCGAAAAAGTACAAAAAAAGTCATAGTACAGTATGTCGAAATTCTGACCTCATGACAATGTTGACTTGTGGCTATAAATGTCAACATTGAATAAAGTCATAGTATAGTATGTCGACAAAAGTTTAAAAAAAGTCATAGTATAGTATGTCGAAAAAAGTAAAAAGGTCATAGTATAGTATGTCAAAAAAAGTCATAGTATAGTATGTCGAAAAAAACCAAAAAGTCATAGTATAGTATGGTGAAAAAGTACAAAAAAAGTCATAGTATAGTATGTCGAAAAAAGTTTAAAAAAAGTCATAGTATAGTATGTCGAAAAAAGTCATAGTATAGTATGTCGAAAAAAACAAAAAGTCATATTATAGTATGTTGAAAAAAACAAAAAGTCATAGTATAGTATGGTGAAAAAGTACAAAAAAAGGTCATATTATAGTATGTGGAAAAAATCGAAAAAAGTCATAGTATAGTATGTCGAAAAAACCACAAAGTGACTTGTGGCTATAAATGTCAACATTGAATAAAGTCATAGTATAGTATGTCGAAAAAAGTGAAAAAAGTCATAGTATAGTATGTTGAAAAAAACAAAAAGTCATATTATAGTATGTCGAAAAAACCCCAAAGTCATAGTATAGTATGTCGAAAAAGTACAAAAAAAGTCATAGTACAGTATGTCGAAATTCTGACCTCATGACAATGTTGACTTGTGGCTATAAATGTCAACATTGAATAAAGTCATAGTATAGTATGTCGACAAAAGTTTAAAAAAAGTCATAGTATAGTATGTCGAAAAAAGTAAAAAGGTCATAGTATAGTATGTCAAAAAAAGTCATAGTATAGTATGTCGAAAAAAACCAAAAAGTCATAGTATAGTATGGTGAAAAAGTACAAAAAAAGTCATAGTATAGTATGTCGAAAAAAACAAAAAGTCATATTATAGTATGTCGAAAAAAGTCATAGTATAGTATGTCGAAAAAAACAAAAAGTCATATTATAGTATGTTGAAAAAAACAAAAAGTCATAGTATAGTATGGTGAAAAAGTACAAAAAAAGGTCATATTATAGTATGTGGAAAAAATCGAAAAAAGTCATAGTATAGTATGTCGAAAAAACCACAAAGTGACTTGTGGCTATAAATGTCAACATTGAATAAAGTCATAGTATAGTATGTCGAAAAAAGTTTTAAAAAAGTCATAGTATAGTATGTCGAAAAAAGTGAAAAAGGTCATAGTATAGTATGTTGAAAAAAACAAAAAGTCATATTATAGTATGTCGAAAAAAAACCAAATTCATAGTATAGTATGTCAAAAAAGTACAAAAAAAGTCATAGTACAGTATGTCGAAATTCTAACCTCATGACAATGTTGACTTGTGGCTAAAAATGTCAACATTGAATAAAGTCATAGTATAGTAGGTCGACAAAAGTTTTAAAAAAGTCATAGTATAGTATGGTGAAAAAAGTAAAAAGGTCATAGTATAGTATGTCAAAAAAAGTCATAGTATAGTATGGTGAAAAAGTACAAAAAAAGTCATAGTATAGTATGTCGAAAAAAACAAAAAGTCATATTATAGTATGTCGAAAAAAGTCATAGTATAGTATGTCGAAAAAAACAAAAAGTCATATTATAGTATGTCGAAAAAAACAAAAAGTCATAGTATAGTATGGTGAAAAAGTACAAAAAAAGGTCATATTATAGTATGTGGAAAAAATCGAAAAAAGTCATAGTATAGTATGTCGAAAAAACCACAAAGTGACTTGTGGCTATAAATGTCAACATTGAATAAAGTCATAGTATAGTATGTCGACAAAAGTTTAAAAAAAGTCATAGTATAGTATGTCGAAAAAAGTAAAAAGGTCATAGTATAGTATGTCAAAAAAAGTCATAGTATAGTATGTCGAAAAAAACCAAAAAGTCATAGTATAGTATGGTGAAAAAGTACAAAAAAAGTCATAGTACAGTATGTCGAAATTCTGACCTCATGACAATGTTGACTTGTGGCTATAAATGTCAACATTGAATAAAGTCATAGTATAGTATGTCGACAAAAGTTTAAAAAAAGTCATAGTATAGTATGTCGAAAAAAGTAAAAAGGTCATAGTATAGTATGTCAAAAAAAGTCATAGTATAGTATGTCGAAAAAAACCAAAAAGTCATAGTATAGTATGGTGAAAAAGTACAAAAAAAGTCATAGTATAGTATGTCGAAAAAAAAAAAAAGTCATATTATAGTATGTCGAAAAAAGTCATAGTATAGTATGTCGAAAAAAACAAAAAGTCATATTATAGTATGTTGAAAAAAACAAAAAGTCATAGTATAGTATGGTGAAAAAGTACAAAAAAAAGGTCATATTATAGTATGTGGAAAAAATCGAAAAAAGTCATAGTATAGTATGTCGAAAAAACCACAAAGTGACTTGTGGCTATAAATGTCAACATTGAATAAAGTCATAGTATAGTATGTCGACAAAAGTTTTAAAAAAGTCATAGTATAGTATGGTGAAAAAAGTAAAAAGGTCATAGTATAGTATGTCAAAAAAAGTCATAGTATAGTATGGTGAAAAGTACAAAAAAAAAAGTCATAGTATAGTATGTCGAAAAAAACAAAAAGTCATATTATAGTATGTCGAAAAAAGTCATAGTATAGTATGTCGAAAAAAACAAAAAGTCATATTATAGTATGTCGAAAAAAACAAAAAGTCATAGTATAGTATGGTGAAAAAGTACAAAAAAAGGTCATATTATAGTATGTGGAAAAAATCGAAAAAAGTCATAGTATAGTATGTCGAAAAAACCACAAAGTGACTTGTGGCTATAAATGTCAACATTGAATAAAGTCATAGTATAGTATGTCGACAAAAGTTTTAAAAAAGTCATAGTATAGTATGTCGAAAAAAGTGAAAAAAGTCATAGTATAGTATGTTGAAAAAAACAAAAAGTCATATTATAGTATGTCGAAAAAACCCCAAAGTCATAGTATAGTATGTCGAAAAAGTACAAAAAAAGTCATAGTACAGTATGTCGAAATTCTGACCTCATGACAATGTTGACTTGTGGCTATAAATGTCAACATTGAATAAAGTCATAGAATAGTATGTCGACAAAAGTTTTAAAAAAGTCATAGTATAGTATGGTGAAAAAGTACAAAAAAAGTCATAGTATAGTATGTCAACAAAAGTTTTAATAAAGTCATAGTATAGTATACTCAACAAAATAAGAAACGTCCTCTCACTTTCAACTGCTTTTATTTTCAGCCATAAAACTTTGTATGAACATAAAAACATCATATCACATGCATACAGGGATATTAGTATACAGCTGTTATACATCATATCACATCCATACAGGGATAGTAGTATACAGCTGTTATACATCATATCACATCCATACAGAGATAGTAGTATACAGCTGTTATACATCATATCACATGCATACAGAGATAGTAGTATACAGCTGTTATACATCATATCACATCCATACAGAGATAGTAGTATACAGCTGTTATACATCATATCACATCTATACAGGGATAGTAGTATACAGCTGTTATACATCATATCACATCTATACAGGGATAGTAGTATACAGCTGTTATACATCATATCACATCCATACAGGGATAGATTGTTCAGGGACACATGTTTCCATTTCTGTTGGTCCCATGTCTGTGTAACATTGTTCAGTTTAGTTCTTAGAAGTTGAATCTTTTTTATGTTCACACAAAGTTTTACACATGTTAAGTTGGCTGAAAATAAAAGCAGTTGAAAGTGAGAGGACTTTTCCTTTTTTGCTGAATATGTCGAAAAAAAAAGAAAAAATAGTCATTGTATAGTATGTCGAATTTTTTTTTTTAAAACTCATAATATAGTATGTCGAAAAAAAGTCATAGTATAGTATGTTAAAAAAGTCATAGTATAGTATGTTAAAAAAGTCATAGTATAGTATGTTAAAAAAGTCATAGTATAGTATGTTGAAAAAAAGTCATAGTATAGTATGTTGAAAAAAAGTCATAGTATATTATGTTGGAAAAAAAGTCATAGTATAGTATGTTAAAAAAGTCATAGTATATTTTGTCAAAAAAAATGTAAAAAGTCATAGTATACTATGTCGAAAAAAGTCATAGTATATTTTGTCGAAAAAAAATGTAAAAAGTCATAGTATACCATGTCGAAAAAAGTCATAGTATATTATGTCGAAAAAAATAAAAAAAGTCATAGTATAGTATGTTGAAAAAAAATTAAAAAAGTCATAGTATATTATGTCGAAAAAAAAAAGTCATAGTATAGTATGTTGAAAAAGTCATAGTATAGTATGTTGAAAAAGTCATAGTATAGTATGTTGAAAAAGTCATAGTATAGTATGTTGAAAAAAAGTCATAGTATAGTATGTCGAAAAAAAAAAGTCATAGTATATTATGTTGAAAAAAAAAAGTCATAGTATAGTATGTTGGAAAAAAAGTCATAGTATATTTTGTCGAAAAAAATGTAAAAAGTCATAATATACTATGTCGAAAAAAGTCATAGTATATTATGTTGAAAAAATAAAAAAAGTCATAGTATAGTATGTTGAAAAAAAATTAAAAAAGTCATAGTATATTATGTCGAAAAAAATTTAAAAAGTCATAGTATAGTATGTTGAAAAAAATAAAAAAAGTCATAGTATAGTATGTCAAAATTCTGACCTCATGACAATGTTGACATTTTGGCTATCCACTATACAACATACAACATGCATGTGTAATTTCCCAGAGAGCCAGCAGACGGTGGTTCCAGCAGCTTTAATATCAAACCAACCACAGACAGCAGACTGAGTCTGGATTCATGGAGCTTCTCCCTTCAGGCTGCACACAGCTTACGTCCATTAAAAACACACTGGGGGAGTCTTTGTCAGGGTCTCACACACACTGGGGGAGTCTTTGTCAGGGTCTCACACACACCGGGGGAGTCTTTGTCAGGGTCTCACACACACTGGGGGAGTCCTTGAGGACAAGCTGAGTTTATCAGTTCATAACGCTCTTCATCTTCACTTCTTCTTCCTCACCACCGTCCAACCGTCCTCTTCACCCTGCAGAGGAGGAGGAGGAGGAGGAGGAGGAGGATCGGTCCTGCTGACTGATGGACCGGACGACTCACACTCCATCATCTGAGCAACACAACACACATTTTACTATATGCAAATAACCAGGAGTCAGGAGTCATGGGGCTGATAGCTGTGGGTTGTAGAATTATAATATGTAAAGGATCTGCAGCTGCACATAAACACAGCAGGGAAGTAGAGGTTTAAGGCTTAAAGGTTAGTATAGGATGTCGAATAAAGTCAATAAAGTCATACTATAGGATGTCGAATAAAGTAAAAAAAAGCCCTAGTATAGTAAATAAAGTCATAGTATAGTATGTTGAATAAAGTTATAGTAAAGTATGTTGAATAAAGTCATAGTATATAGTATGTTGAATAAAGTCATAGTATAGTATGTTGAATAAAGTTATAGTAAAGTATGTTGAATAAAGTCATAGTATATAGTATGTTGAATAAAGTCATAGTATAGTATGTTGAATAAAGTCATAGTATAGTATGTTGAATAAAGTCATAGTATAGTATGTTGAATAAAGTCATAGTATAGTATGTTGAATAAAGTCATAGTATATAGTATGTTGAATAAAGTCATAGTATAGTATGTTGAATAAAGTCATAGTATAGTATGTTGAATAAAGTCATAGTATAGTATGTTGAATAAAGTCATAGTATAGTATGTTGAATAAAGTCATATTATAGTATGTTGAATAAAGTCATATTATAGTATGTTGAATAAAGTCATATTATAGTATGTTGAATAAAGTCATAGTATAGTATGTTGAATAAAGTTATAGTAAAGTATGTTGAATAAAGTCATAGTATATAGTATGTTGAATAAAGTCATAGTATAGTATGTTGAATAAAGTCATAGTATAGTATGTTGAATAAAGTCATAGTATAGTATGTTGAATAAAGTCATAGTATAGTATGTTGAATAAAGTCATATTATAGTATGTTGAATAAAGTCATAGTATAGTATGTTGAATAAAGTCATATTATAGTATGTTGAATAAAGTCATAGTATAGTATGTTGAATAAAGTCATAGTATAGTATGTTGAATAAAGTCATAGTATAGTATGTTGAATAAAGTCAAATTATAGTATGTTGAATAAAGTCATATTATAGTATGTTGAATAAAGTCATAGTATAGTATGTTGAATAAAGTCATATTATAGTATGTTGAATAAAGTCATATTATAGTATGTTGAATAAAGTCATATTATAGTATGTTGAATAAAGTCTTATTATAGTATGTTGAATAAAGTCATATTATAGGATGTTGAATAAAGTCATAGTATAGTATGTTGAATAAAGTCATATTATAGGATGTTGAATAAAGTCATATTATAGTATGTTGAATAAAGTCATAGTATAGTATGTTGAATAAAGTCATATTATAGTATGTTGAATAAAGTCATATTATAGTATGTTGAATAAAGTCATATTATAGTATGTTGAATAAAGTTATAGTAAAGTATGTTGAATAAAGTCATAGTATATAGTATGTTGAATAAAGTCATATTATAGTATGTAGAATAAAGTCATATTATAGTATGTTGAATAAAGTCATATTATAGTATGTTGAATAAAGTCATATTATAGTATGTTGAATAAAGTCATATTATAGTATGTTGAATAAAGTCATAGTATAGTATGTTGAATAAAGTCATATTATAGTATGTTGAATAAAGTCATAGTATAGTATGTTGAATAAAGTCATATTATAGTATGTTGAATAAAGTCATATTATAGTATGTTGAATAAAGTCATATTATAGTATGTTGAATAAAGTCATAGTATAGTATGTTGAATAGTCATATTATAGTATGTTGAATAAAGTCATATTATAGTATGTAGAATAAAGTCATATTATAGTATGTTGAATAAAGTCATATTATAGTATGTTGAAGAAAGTCATAGTATAGTATGTTGAATAAAGTCATATTATAGTATGTTGAATAAAGTCATATTATAGTATGTTGAATAAAGTCATATTATAGTATGTTGAATAAAGTCATAGTATAGTATGTTGAATAAAGTCATATTATAGTATGTTGAATAAAGTCATAGTATAGTATGTTGAATAAAGTCATATTATAGTATGTTGAATAAAGTCATAGTATAGTATGTTGAATAAAGTCATATTATAGTATGTTGAATAAAGTCATAGTATAGTATGTTGAATAAAGTCATATTATAGTATGTTGAATAAATTCATATTATAGTATGTTGAATAAAGTCATAGTATAGTATGTTGAATAAAGTCATAGTATAGTATGTTGAATAAAGTCATATTATAGTATGTTGAATAAAGTCATATTATAGTATGTTGAATAAAGTCATATTATAGTATGTTGAATAAAGTCATATTATAGTATGTTGAATAAAGTCATATTATAGTATGTTGAATAAAGTCATAGTATAGTATGTTGAATAAAGTCATAGTATAGTATGTTGAATAAAGTCTTAGTATAGTATGTTGAATAAAGTCATAGTATAGTATGTTGAATAAAGTCATAGTATAGTATGTTGAATAAAGTCTTAGTATAGTATGTTGAATAAAGTCATAGTATAGTATGTTGAATAAAGTCTTAGTATAGTATGTTGAATAAAGTCATAGTATAGGATGTTGAATAAAGTCATAGTATAGTATGTTGAATAAAGTCATAGTATAGTATGTTGAATAAAGTCATAGTATAGGATGTTGAATAAAGTCATAGTATAGGATGTCGAAAAAAAGTAATATAGTATTTCGAAAAAAAAGTCAAAAGTCATACTATAGTATGTCATAAAAAGTAAAAAAATCATAGTATAGTATGTTGAAAACCCCCAAAAAAGTCATA
>NC_041337.1:35128013-35140513 GCF_004354835.1 Perca flavescens | reverse complement strand
ATTCGATTAGCATGAAAACATATCCCAGAGAATGGTCGACTCTTTTATCCAAAGCGACTTACCATCGCTGTATATGTCAGAGGTCACAAGCCTCTGGAGCAGCTATGGGTTAAGTGCCTTGCTCGGGGACACATTGGTTGATGTATCGCAGTGGGAATCAAACCCAGATCTCCCACACCAAAGGCAGATGTAATAGCCACTGTACCATCACCACCAGCCTGGAATATCATATATAATATTGGAAGTAAAAGTAGGGTTTCCACACCAAGAAAGAGAAAAACAGAAACTGAATTTTCATTGTTTTTTGTGAGTGAGAATCTACATACGATGACATTTCTTGCAAGTAACGCAGTTGCCCGTTAACGTTACAATGCAGCTTGTTTCATCTCGCTTATGTAATAATCCAGTGTTTTTCGACCTTTTATGAGCCACGGCACAGTTTTTACATTAAAAAAAATCCCGCGGCACACCACCAACCAAAAATGACACATTGTAGCCTGATAATCAGAATCTGCATTTTTCCTTTTTTTAAAATGCATCCATCGCTTTTGCAGGCTTACATCGATGATCTCGGCCCTACTGCTTACATCCTGGCACTGCGGGATGCGCCCGAAAGGTGGCAGCAGGGCTCCAGACTCACTTTTTTCATCAGGAGCATAGTGGCCACCAAATGAAAATTTTAGGGGCACAACCAAAAGGTGCTGTAGAAATAAAGTTGCCTTGCCTTACAACCTCAGCCTGTCAGTCAGTCACCAGGGCATAGAAACCACTGCTGTGCCTGCTCGGCTCCGAGGAAGCGTAACGTCAACAGCACTGCGACCGCTTTCGGCTCGCCGTTAATATCACATCGCAGCAAACGCTGTCTGCTGGAAGTTATGAAAAACTGTAACCACACTTGAAACCACTTTATCGTCATTTCCGTGACTCACCGTGACTTCCACAAAACTGCAGAGCCGACGTAGTTTGCAGCTCTGCGTGTGTGCGAGTGTGTGCGAGTGTGTGCGAGTGTGTGTGTGTGTGTGTGTGTGTGCGAGTGTGTGTCAGAGCTCTGCTCTCTGTCCACTTTCGGAGAGGACACATACGCTTGCGCTTACGCGCTCTCAGGTACCGAAATGTCAACGTTTAAAGTGTAAAAAAAGGGGGCAAATTTACTGGTCGCACATGTGCGACTGGATGTAAAATTCAGTCGCACACTCTCAAATTTTCTATTCTATTGTCTTAAATCAACAAGGTCATTATTGTTCTATACCGCCACCTACTGACACATAATAGTATTTAATTTCTCTGCCAGTTATCATATTGAGGCACAGATGCGCAACAATGGAAAATCATTTGCAGTAACTCAATAAAACAATTTGTTGGACCAATTAAGTAAAATCGGATAATTTCCCACGGCACACAGGATGATCTCAGTGGCTGAAAATCACTGTAATAATGGACCAATTTCAAAGATTGTTGTTCTCATCAGTAACTTAGACCCCAAAACAACATGGGACAATAGGGTCCAGGTTGGACAAAAACAGTAGTTACCCTTTTAGTATCTGAGGGCTTTAGACACTTTAGAGATCCAACGGTTACCTTATGGGGGTTTTAGGCAACTAGACTTTTCCTAAGGCACCCTGAGATGAAAAGGGCAATCCTTAAAGTGTTCCTGTGCTTGCGGGTCCTGGTCCTGAACCAGCTGCTGCAGGTCCTGGTCCTGGTCCTGGTCCTGAACCATCTGCTGCAGGTCCTGGTCCTGGTCCTGGTCCTGAACCATCTGCTGCAGGTCCTGGTCCTGAACCAACTGCTGCGGGTCCTGGTCCTGAACCATCTGCTGCAGGTCCTGGTCCTGAACCATCTGCTGCAGGTCCTGGTCCTGGTCCTGGTCCTGAACCATCTGCTGCAGGTCCTGGTCCTGGTCCTGGTCCTGAACCATCTGCTGCAGGTCCTGGTCCTGGTCCTGGTCCTAAACCATCTGCTGCAGGTCCTGGTCCTGAACCAGCTGCTGCGGGTCCAGAATCCAGCAGAGAAGATAATAATAATTCATAGCATCTTCTAACGTCATGTGAAATATTAAATTCTGCAGACGCTTCAACATGAACCACTAAATAAATAAATGAGTGAGTGAGAGTGTGTCTGTGTGTGTGTGTCTCTGTGTGTGTGTCTCTGTGTGTGTGTGTGTGTGAGTCTGTGTGTGTGTCTCTGTGTGTTTCTGTGTGTGTGTGTGTGTGTGTGTGAGTGTGTCTGTGTGTGAGTGTGTGTGTGTCTCTGTGTGGGTGTGTGTGTGTGTCTGTGTCGTTGTGTGAGTGTGTCTGTGTGTGTGTGTGTGTTTGTGTGTGTGAATGTGTCTCTGTGTGTCCCTGTGTGTATGAGTCTATGTATGTGTCTGTGTGTGTGTGTGAATGTGTGTGTGTGAATGTGTCTCTGTGTGTCCCTGTGTGTATGTGTCTGTGTATGTGTCTCTGTGTGTGTGTGTTTGTGTGAATGTGTGTGAATGTGTGTGTGTGTGTGTGTGTGTGTGTGTGTGTGTGTGTGTGTGTGTGTGAATGTGTGTGTCTGTGTGTGTGTGTGTGTGTGTGTGTGTGTGTGTGAATGTCTATAACCTTAAAGGCCTTTTTTATAGATGTGCATACAGTCGAAGGGCGCAGGCTCCGGTGTCTACGTGGAGACCCCTCTGCGTAGACACCGTAGCCTGACGTGCACCTCTCGAAAACTGTAACTACACGTCTAGGCGACGCACGTCGCTCGGCCGTGGCGTGGTAGCGTTGCATTTCCCCCCCCCGACTCCTTTTCCTGGTTCTCCTTCTCCATCAACAACATGAGATCAAGGAGAGGGTTAACTTCTCCTGCTCCACATCTCCCACCGTGGTCAGAAAGAACAGGGGAGACTCTTTGGTTCTCTCACTAAGACTCTAGAGTCACTACTCGCTCTGAAGATAATCGCCATCGCTCTCTCACTCACTCTAACTCTAACCCTCACAACTAAATGCCTAACCTTAACCCTTACCCTCACCTTAACCATCACAACTAAATGCCTAACCTTAACCCTTACCCTAACCTTAACCATAACCTAATTCTAACCCTAATCCTAAAACCAAGTCTTAACCCTCAAACAGCCCTTTAAACTTGTGGGGTCCAGCATTTTGCCCCACAAAGCTGTCGGGACCCCACAAGTATACTGGACTCCCGGTTTTTGGACCCCACAAATATAGTTAAACACACACAGGTCCTGGTATTAAACCATTAATGATGGCTGCGTTCCACTTAGGAGAGACCCTGGTATTAAACCATTAATGATGGCTGCGTTCCACTTAGGAGAGACCCTGGTATTAAACCATTAATGATGGCTGCGTTCCACTTAGGAGAGACCCTGGTATTAAACCATTAATGATGGCTGCGTTCCACTTAGGAGAGGTCCTGGTATTGTGCATGCTGACTCACTGAAATATCTTACTGGGACACTTGATGGAACTGAGCCATCGTTAAGATGATCAATCTCAGCTGTGCTTTTCCTGCTATGACAAGTCAACATGTCTGCTGTGAGAAAGGTCCATACAGATGAGTGCCTCCTGCTGATAAGTCGGCGTCTCTTCGGTGTGTTCTGAGGCACTTTTTGGACCTCGGGGAGCCGAGTGATCAGTCCGACTGGCTTTACTGCTGACGGTCGGCCGTTGGGTTGGTGTGTCAGGTTTTTTAAAGGAACACGCCGACTTATTGGGAATTTAGCTTATTCACCGTAACCCCCAGAGTTAGACTAGTCCATACATACCCTTCTCATCTCAGTGTGTGCTGTAAGGCTGTCTGACGGCTCCAGCGGCATCAGGCCAGCACAGATCCTGCAGGTGAATGGTTCCAGTAATCCTACCGCTCCGAATAAGTGACAAAATAACTCCAACATGTTCCTATTTACATGTTGTGATTTATAGAGTCACAGCGTGCACAAAAAAACAACGTAACATGAGACACAGCCGTCCTCTAACAGTAAACTAACCGGGAACTATATTCTCAGGCGGAAGAATATAGTACTCAGGCGGAGTGATATGCTCGCAGCAAGCCTGTCTGAGAATATAGTTCCCGGTTTGTTTACTGTTAGAAGACGGCTGTGTCTCAGGTTACGTTGTTTTTTGTACACGCTGTGACTCTACAAATCACAACATGTAAATAGGAACATGTTGGCGTTATTTTGTCACTTATTCGGAGCAGTAGGCTAGTTGGAACCAGTTACCTGCAGGATCTGTGCTAGGCTAAGCTAATGCTGGAACCGTCAGACAGCATTACAGCACGCACGGAGATGAGAAGGGTATGTATGGACTTGTCTTACTCTGGGGGTTACGGTGAATAAGCTAAAGTCCCAATAAGTCGGCGTGTTCCTTTAAGCCCAGTTCAGGACTTGATTCTGTCTGCTGATTGGCCCTCAGCTGTGAACGCAAACTGTTAAAACCTGAGCTCATTATAATCAAAATTATTCCAAATGTCAGTGTAAAAAGTCCAAAGTTCAGGTTTCCTTTTTTCAGATCTGTGGCTTCTTCATATCAGTTACTAAACGAACACAGCTGATGCTGCTGGTTATATATGTACTTTTACACACCGGTTACACACCGGCTGCGTGGCGTGTCCGTTTTTTATTTCGGCTCCCATGGTAACAGGTTAGAGTGTGCACACTGCCTGCGTGTGTAATGGAAAATTTACATTTAAGCATTTATTCTTTATAATCCTTATGTTTTTATTCAGCACATTGCATTTTCATACACCAAAGCAAAGACAGTTCATTTGCATTCCTGCATGTGGATTAGAGTTTGTTTATACTTCAGGGACTGAGAGTCTGAGAGAAAGTGTATGCCCGTTGTGTGAACTGATAACCCACAAGGCCACAAAATCTAACCTCCTCCTCTCCCAGATCCGTTCCCCCCTTGTCTGTTTAGATGTACAGGGAGCATGACCCCAGCTGGGGCAGAAAGAGGACATAGGATAAGAGGAAGTGGTTTTATGAGGTACATCTGGAAAGGACAGAGGATTAGATTTAAGGATGTATGTCAGAAAGGGGCAAAGGATTAGATGAAAGTGATTTTATGACGTATGCCTGTGTTCCCCTGATAAATGCTAGTACCAGGAGCTATATCTTTACTGTTGTCAGAAAGAAACTTCTAGAAGGTTACAAAATTGATTGTGTTCAAATGTCACTCCCCTTTTCCCCAAATGTGCATTTAAGCTCTCTCTTTCCTTCCACTCATTTGAAGAATCTTTGACACACCGAGCTACGTGCTTCTTGTGAACCTGTATTCTTCCTATATTTGCAAATATATATATATGTCTTTAATAAAATATAAAAACCCAACTTGGTTTTAGTCTCAGTCTGTCTTATTTGTTTCAATTTACTAAACTCTCAAAACTCTTCCCCCTGCTGCAAAAGGAAAATTCCATAACACGTGACACGCTCAGGCGCCGAAAACTCGTGCTCGCTAGAAATAGAACCGACGCCTATTTTTCAGCGTGTTGGAAGCGTTTCCAGGAAAAAATATAATATGAAAAGATGTTTATATCATTTAGACACAAATACATATTAATAAATGACATGTTGATGTTTGAAAGTCAAGGAGGTTTTGATATAAATGTAATAAAAAAAAGTAAAATTATTTTCTAATATTGCAACCTGTCAATCCAGAAGGAAATATCCTGGAGCCTATTTTGCCGTCAATACTGCCGACGTTGTCTTTGCTCTAATCAGATCGGTAAAAATAAACTCGTTCTCATGCCGAACTCGTAAAATAAGGATGTTTGGACAGTGGCTGATGCGACGAAAAAGGCGAAAATAGTGCCGACCAAGCGCGTTTACTTGAAACGTATAAAAGGAGACTTTTATCGTCAATAAGAACGAGAAAGGCTCCTGACCAAACATCCTTATTTTCGAGTTTGGTGTGAGAATTTTTTCGTTATATATTTATTACAGACAAGGCTAGCAGCAGCAGCAGCAGCAGCGCCGCGTCAGACACAGGGCAGTGGTGGCCTAAAAGTTAGAGACACAAGCTCGTGACCGGGAGGTCGTCGGTTCAATCCCCAGATCGACAGGATAAAATCTGGGTGGGTAAAGTGAAAGAGCAGCGCTTGTCCTCTCCCTCATTACCACCACTGAGGTGCCCTTGAGCAAGGCCCTTAACCCCCAACCTGCTCCAGTGGAGCTGATCTGGCCAGCAGATCAGACTGTGGTTGTATTGGGCATCTTCCAGGTATGAATGTGTGAATGTGATCAAAAAAGAAATAAGAATAAGAGAGGCAATTCCCTGAATAAATAAAGGTTAAAACAAAAACAAAAAAAAAGACATCTTTCTGGTTTGTAAAGACATAGAAAACGCCACGCAGCCAGTGTGTCTCCGTTCAGGAAACATTCAGGACAGGATGTCTGGTTCAGTGTGAATAATAAATAAACTGTTGAATTGGTTTAATGATTACATGAAACTGTTACGAAACAATCAAAACATGACAAACTGTTCTGCTACATTATGCAAATATATATACATATATTTATAATTTTTCATTCTTTTGTATAAACACGCAGCATTAACAACATATTGACATTTGTTTGGACCATATGTTCTACAGTAAAAACATTCAGCCAATGAGTGAACAACAAAACCCCTCGAAAAACTGATTTTCACAATAAAAGCCCATAGGATGGTTTTATTTTGACTCCTTGTGTGTGTGTGTGTGTGTGTGTGTGTGTGTGTGTGTGTGTGTGTGTGTGTGTGTGTGTGTGTGTGTGTGTGTGTGTGTGTGTGTGTGTGTGTGTTTGATTGTGTGTGTGTGTGTGTGTGTGTGTGTTTGTCATTGTGTGTGTATATGATGTGTGTGTGTGTGTGTGTGTGTGTGTGTGTGTGTTCTTCATGATGTCATCAGACTCTGGACAGGGATTGGTCAGAAGCTTCCTGAGAGGAGAGAATAAAAACAGAGTGAGGGATCAGTGCCTTGCTCTAGAGAACATGATCAGCTGTTTATTGATCACACATACTTTATATATATATATATATATATATATATATATATATATATATATATATATATATATACGTATATTTTCTTCCGGACCCACACTGTTGAGCTGTGTAAACGGGAGGCTTCGCATCAGAGTCCTGCTTCACCCTGTCCAGGTTTCTTATTCACAATATTAACCAGCTAGCTCTATGTTATCTCTTACATAATGATCACCTACACAGGAAATCTGTTATACACTATGTTAATAGTTCAATAGAAAGATATCTAACCATATATATTTGCCAATGTCGCACTATTTTTTTTCTTAAAATTAGGCCCTATGTTCCCACATCCAAATGGTCCCACAGCCCGATGGTCCCACAGCCCTATGCTCCAACAGCCCGATGGTCCCACAGCCCTATGTTCCCACAGCCCTATGTTCCCACAGCCCTATGTTCCCACAGCCCAATGGTCCCACAGCCCTATGTTCCCACAGCCCTATGTTCCCACAGCCCTATGTTCCCACAGCCCAATGGTCCCACAGCCCTATGTTCCCACAGCCCGATGGTCCCACAGCCCTATGGTCCCACATCCCAATGGTCCCACAGCCCTATGTTCCAACAGCTCAATGGTCCCACAGCCCAATGTTCCCACAGCCCAATGTTCCCACATCCCAATGGTCCCACAGCCCTATGTTCCAAAAGCCCGATGGTCCCACAGCCCTATGTTCCCACAGCCCTATGGTCCTACAGCCCTATGGTCACACATCCCAATGGTCCCACAGCCCGATGGTCCCACAGCCCTATGTTCCCACAGCCCTATGTTCCCACAGCCCAATGTTCCCACAGCCCAATGTTCCCACAGCCCGATGGTCCCACATCCCAATGGTCCCACAGCCCTATGTTCCAACAGCCCAATGGTCCCACAGCCCTATGTTCCAAAAGCCCGATGGTCCCACAGCCCTATGGTCACACATCCCAATGGTCCCACAGCCCGATGGTCCCACAGCCCTATGTTCCCACAGCCCTATGTTCCCACAGCCCAATGTTCCCACATTCCAATGGTCCCACATCCCAATGGTCCCACAGCCCAATGTTCCCACAGCCCAATGTTCCCACAGCCCGATGGTCCCACATCCCAATGGTCCCACAGCCCTATGTTCCAACAGCTCAATGGTCCCACAGCCCAATGTTCCCACAGCCCAATGTTCCCACATCCCAATGGTCCCACAGCCCTATGTTCCAAAAGCCCGATGGTCCCACAGCCCTATGTTCCCACAGCCCTATGGTCCCACAGCCCTATGGTCCCACAGCCCTATGGTCACACATCCCAATGGTCCCACAGCCCGATGGTCCCACAGCCCAATGTTCCCACAGCCCAATGGTCCCACAGCCCGATGGTCCCACAGCCCAATGTTCCCACAGCCCTATGGTCACACATCCCAATGGTCCCACAGCCCGATGGTCCCACAGCCCTATGTTCCCACAGCCCAATGTTCCCACAGCCCAATGTTCCCACAGCCCAATGTTCCCACATTCCAATGGTCCCACAGCCCAATGGTCCCACAGCCCTATGTTCCCACAGCCCAATGTTCCCACAGCCCGATGGTCCCACAGCCCTATGTTCCCACATCCCAATGGTCCCACAGCCCGATGGTCCCACAGCCCGATGGTCCCACAGCCCTATGTTCCCACAGCCCAATGTTCCCACAGCCCGATGGTCCCACAGCCCTATGTTCCCACAGCCCTATGGTCCCACAGCCCTATGGTCCCACATACCAATGGTCCCACAGCCCTATGGTCCCACATCCCAATGGTCCCACAGCCCTATGTTCCCACAGCCCAATGTTCCCACAGCCCGATGGTCCCACAGCCCTATGTTCCCACAGCCCAATGTTCCCACAGCCCAATGTTCCCACAGCCCGATGGTCCCACAGCCCTATGTTCCCACAGTCCAATGTTCCCACAGCCCGATGGTCCCACAGCCCAATGTTCCCACAGCCCGATGGTCCCACAGCCCTATGTTCCAACAGCTCAATGGTCCCACATCCCAATGTTCCCACATCCCAATGTTCCCACAGCCCTATGTTCCAACAGCTCAATGGTCCCACATCCCAATGTTCCCACAGCCCTATGTTCCAACAGCTCAATGGTCCCACATCCCAATGTTCCCACAGCCCTATGTTCCAACAGCTCAATGGTCCCACATCCCAATGTTCCCACATCCCAATGTTCCCACAGCCCTATGTTCCTAACTAACTGCCCATTTACTTACCGTTATTTACATATACTGTATACTTTTATATCTTATACGTATGCACTTATTTTTGCATCTTTACAGAACGCTGCTACTCGAGTCCTCACTATAACCAAGATGGTCGATCACATCACTCCAGTTTTGAGCTCTTTACAGTCTCCGTGTGAAGACTTGATTTTAGAGTTGATTTTAAAACACTACTGTTGGTTTATGAAGCCGTAGTCTCACATTGCCGGTTCTATCTCCACAGCGCTGCGGAGTAAGGTCTGACTACACCACAGATTCATTCTGGGATAGGAGAAAAAAAAAAAAAAACGCCCGGGTTGTTTGCATTTCTTTAAACCAAACACAATCGTCTTGGGCGGCTGTTAGAAACATTATGCTTTTGCTTCAGTTTCTTTGTTAAACCATTTGCATCCAAACTGCTGTTCTAGTATTTCTGTCTTTCATATTTAATTTCATTGTTAATCATGAAAGCTGAGGGACCTTGCAAAGAGCACAGGCTGTCTCCCTGAGGGCAGAACGCATAATGTGGAGGAGATGCCGGGCCTGACCAGAGATAAGAAGAAAGCTACTGATTGCACGAACCGAATAACTATTTGATTCCCAACTCCTTTAAAAAGACACTGTTTGACTGTTGGACAATCTTCAGTCATTTTCTGTACTTATGCTGTGAGTGCTGTAAACTGACTCTACTTGCAAGTAAATAAGGGTTTAAGAAAACTCCAGTGATTTTGTCCATTCTTTGATAAATAATTATCCTAACAGCGGCGCTAAGCTCCGGTTCTGCTAAGTAGTCTCAGGAAGGAGCTGTTGACACAATACAGTAATGTCAGCCATTTAAATTAGCTGATACGTGGTTAAACCTCATTGGTTCTCACCAGTGTATCTCCGTGTGTACTTGGTCCTCCAAGTTATCCCACCTTTCAAAACAATGTACCAGGACTTTACACCTACGAAGGGCTAGGTGTCAGATTTAAGTTATAACCTATGCTTTAGTTAGAACTATTCCAGCTGGTTCAACCCTTGAATATTTAGTAGCGCATAACTTAGAAATTATGTTCAAACTAGTCTACATTAGAATTGATGCATAGCTGGTGCCCAGCGCTGGAGGTCAGCAAAGACAGACAGACAGGAAGACAACATCCATAGAAACATACTGCTAATGTGGCTAAAGATGCAAAGAAACCTCAAATAAATGAACTGAATGTCTTGTGGTAGATTGCAGGGAGATGTGAGGGGAGTGGTAATCGAAGGGAGGTATATAGCGGCCCGTTGGCTCCACCCCCGAGCCTTTTATGGACTTCCTCTTCCAACAAGGAGAGGCTGGCATTAATTAAGTGATTGGGGTTTTGGAGGGAAAAGAGGAAAGCAGGTTTGAACTGGGAACAAAAGGAGCAGAGAGAAGAAAGGAGGAGAGCTGAGTGAGAAAGAATGGATGTGAATGGATTATGGACATTGCAGCAGTAGATGGTGAAGTGTTGTGTGTAATTCCCCTCATTGTCTGCAATAAACTTTTCAACTGCTTTCCATACTGTAGTGCGTTTCAGTACCTGTCATTTGTAGTGTTTCTGCAGCATTACTGCGATCTGTCAGGTTCAATCCTCGTCTCTCCGTTCTGTTTCTCATTCGATTTTTGAGACACTCTGGCAGCTTCGGCAACAGACTGCAACACAGCATCAATCAGAACAAGCAACACAGCATCAATCAGAACAAGCAACACAGCATCAATCAGAACAAGCAACACAGCATCAATCAGAACAGGCAACACAGCATCAATCAGAACAAGCAACACAGCATCAATCAGAACAGGCAACACAGCATCAATCAGAACAAGCAACACAGCATCAATCAGAACAAGCAACACAGCATCCATCAGAACAGGCAACACAGCATCCATCAGAACAGGCAACACAGCATCAATCAGAACAAGCAACACAACATCAATCAGAACAGGCAACACAACATCAATCAGAACAGGCAACACAACATCAATCAGAACAGGCAACACAACATCAATCAGAACAAGCAACACAACATCAATCAGAACAGGCAACACAACATCAATCAGAACAGGCAACACAACATCAATCAGAACAGGCAACACAACATCAATCAGAACAAGCAACACAACATCAATCAGAACAGGCAACACAACATCAATCAGAACAGGCAACACAACATCCATCAGAACAGGCAACATCAATCAGAACAGGCAACACAACATCAATCAGAACAGGCAACAGAAAATCCATCAGAACAGGCAACATCAATCAGAACAGGCAACACAACATCCATCAGAACAGGCAACATCAATCAGAACAGGCAACACAACATCAATCAGAACAGGCAACAGAAAATCCATCAGAACAGGCAACATCAATCAGAACAGGCAACACAACATCAATCAGAACAGGCAACAGAAAATCCATCAGAACAGGCAACATCAATCAGAACAGGCAACACAACATCAATCAGAACAGGCAACACAACATCCATCAGAACAGGCAACACAACATCAATCAGAACAGGCAACACAACATCAATCAGAACAGGCAACAGAAAATCCATCAGAACAGGCAACATCAATCAGAACAGGCAACACAACATCAATCAGAACAGGCAACACAACATCCATCAGAACAGGCAACACAACATCAATCAGAACAGGCAACACAACATCAATCAGAACAGGCAACAGAAAATCCATCAGAACAGGCAACATCAATCAGAACAGGCAACACAACATCCATCAGAACAGGCAACACAACATCAATCAGAACAGGCAACACAACATCAATCAGAACAGGCAAGGCAACATCAATCAGAACAGGCAACATCAATCAGAACAGGCAACACAGCATCCATCGGAACAGGCAACACAAAATCCATCAGAACAGGCAACATCAATCAGAACAGGCAACACAGCAACCATCAGAACAGGCAACACAGCAACCATCAGAACAGGCAACACAGCAACCATCAGAACAGGCAACACAACATCAATCAGAACAGGCAACAGAAAATCCATCAGAACAGGCAACATCAATCAGAACAGGCAACACAACATCAATCAGAACAGGCAACACAACATCAATCAGAACAGGCAACACAACATCAATCAGAACAGGCAAGGCAACATCAATCAGAACAGGCAACATCAATCAGAACAGGCAACACAGCATCCATCGGAACAGGCAACACAAAATCCATCAGAACAGGCAACATCAATCAGAACAGGCAACACAACATCAATCAGAACAGGCAACAGAAAATCCATCAGAACAGGCAACATC
>NC_041337.1:35100513-35120513 GCF_004354835.1 Perca flavescens | reverse complement strand
TCGACGAAAATTCTGTGATGGGGCCCTCGGAAGAATTTCGTTAAACGAACACGGCCCTTTCAGTTGAACCACGTATGGTCAACAATCTTTCTCTTATAAAGCAGCGAGCCTTTGGAACACCCTTCCAAACGTAATTATTTCATGCACAAATTATAGTACATTTACACGCCTGACCAAGCGGTGGTTATTATCAAAGCAAACCTGTACGCACTGAATGACTGTGATATGAACGATGTAAACTGTGAGTGAGTGAGTGATAGATTCCTGAAGTGGAGAGTGTTTTTGTGACGTGAGTGAAGTAATGTTTTCATGTATTATTGTGTATATATTTTATTAACTTTTGTAAGTATAAGCTAAGAGCTAGCCAATGAGAGCCTGGCTGCCAGAATACTTTACCCAGCCCAACTGGGTGAGCTCATGAATAGTAATGAGCTCAGGCAGTATGATGTCAGACTGACCAGCTTTTGTGATTGGTCTGATTTCTCTGCTTATTTCTGTTCAGTAGCTAGAGCTGACAGAGGAGCTAGCAGTTCATTTTCACATCCACCACATAACACAAACACACATATGGACCTGACATATTTCAAAAAATGCAAGTAAAAACGGTTTTGTATGGCAGGGCACCTTTAAAATGTTCAATGCCTTATCGTGCTGATGTGACGGAGCCTGACCCAAACCCAAACATCATTTCTAAATATCTGTCCGAGCCGAGCCGGGCTGGGTATCCATCCTCTAGTTGTGACGCTCAAAAAAATGTATCCACTGATTTACAGACGTCTCTTGCTCCATATAAGTCTGTGGGGAAAAGTCTTTTTGGGCCCATAGGGCATCACGTGACGGACACAGAAGATTTAATTCCACTTTTTATCTGTTTTGATAGTATTGTCTGTATTGTCTATATTGTCCTTTTATCTCCCTTGCCCAGGGACCACAGATGTAAATTAGCTGTATAGCTAACTCTGGTACAGGGCCTGAACTGTGCATGGTCCCTGACAAATAAACTAATAAAATACAAATACAAATTATTTTGCTGCTATGACACATTGACATCAAAGCCCGGCGCACATCGTGCGGGCCTGATACAGACTGAGTTACCTCAACAGCTGATCATGAGTAATGGTAGACGAGAGTGAGAGTACAGTTCGTGATTATAGTGCGTTCTTTTTGTCCACCGAAGTCGATCTACGAATCGTTTTCCGGAGTTACGAACCGGAAGTTGCAAAAAGAGCGCCCCCGAGGTCGTATATATACGACTCGTCAAGTCATCTGAACTCAGAGGACCCCGAGTTCACTTTCAAAGATGGCTACGTCGTGCATCACACGTA
Source organism: Perca flavescens (assembly GCF_004354835.1). Classification (NCBI taxonomy): domain Eukaryota; kingdom Metazoa; phylum Chordata; class Actinopteri; order Perciformes; family Percidae; genus Perca; species Perca flavescens. The sequence goes on along the minus strand of NC_041337.1, from coordinate 35,119,188 downwards.
GTAAAGAAGAAGTCGTACACATAGCGCTGTATACTGCTACCTATAGACATGTCTCTACAGTCTTATTAGGAGTTAAACATAGTGCTGTATACTGCTACCTATAGACATGTCTCTACAGTCTTATTAGGAGTTAAACATAGTTGTATACTGCTACCTATAGACATGTCTCTACAGTCTTATTAGGTATTAGTTATTAGTTATTTTGGAGCTTGTGCAGCTGAAATTGGCTAGAGATGCTCGGTTGCTATACGACAACAACGGCTTTAAGCCGAGTCTTGAGCAGAAAGCAGAGCAGTAGCCTAACGTTAACGTTAATCAAAACTTAATTTTCATGTATCAAACTGTGAAATATATTTGTGTAATATGTCAATAACTGGGTGAATAGAATCCTAAATGTTACTAAAGATGTTACAATGATCCATCTTTTCTCCGACTCGTAGTATCGTGTGACAAAAAGAACGCAACAACCCCGCAGGTTATTCGTTTTTTGACACGGATGCGACGTCACACTCGAGCTACTAGTAGCGATTACAAGACAAAAAGAGATTTGAATCGTTTTGGAGGATTTGGTTTCAAATCTGATCATCGGTTCCAAATTTAACATGCGTAAGTTTTGGGTTTCCGTAGCGGCCAGACGCTTGTTGTGTTGCAGCCGTAGAGCACAGTAAGCAGCGCTCTACTGTGGCTTTTAGGACTGCCACCTCTTAGTCGATTAGTCGACTAATTGGTCGTTTTGGTCTTAGTCGATTAAGATTTCTTTAGTCGATTAGTCATTTTTTATGCTTATTCATGCTTAATTCCTTATTTCCAAGAAACTTCTGAGCACATTTACGGTAAACACAAGATTTAAAGTGGTGAGAAACTCAGTTTTACAGATGGTTAATTAACTACATTTATATTGTGCTTTTCTAGTCTTAACCACCTCTCAAAGCACACAGCTCTGTCAATTAAATCAACTAATCGATCAGTCGACAAAATCCTATAAGTGTTAGTCGAATTTCTTTAGTCGAGGACAGCCCTAGTGGCTTTATTTTACGTTGAAAAAGCCCCGTCTGCATTGAATCCAAATAAAACGTTCCTCTTATTTGTGAAATAGGCATGTTACCCGTTTCAACTCCACCACTCAAAGAATTGGAATCAGAATCGTTAAAATCCGAACGATGCCCAACCCCTATCCGTGATGCACTACAGAGGTCTTTATTTGAGCTCTCAGTAAAAAGAAAACAAACCTTGTCCGAGGACTGGGCGGTGCCGAAGAAGATCGGTACGAAGGCGAGCCAGATGATGCAGGTGGTGTACATGGTGAATCCAATCGGCTTCGCTTCGTTAAACGTCTCCGGAACGCCGCGACTCTTCACTGCGTACACCGTACACGTTACCTAGAAACAAGAATGATGCAGGTTACCTAGCAACAAAGGCAGCGAAGCCTTGCACATCACTTGATTCCCGTTCTCTGTCAATGTGACGTCAGAAGGCAAGTTCACACAAAACAAAAGTGTAAATACGGATCAGCTGCTCGTTCTGAAATCTGTATTTATTAGAGCTGCTCAGCGTTATGGTTGTTTTTATATTCTAGGGGTGTCACGATTCTCCAAATCCACGATTTGATTTGACTTTTGATTTTAAGCTCACAATTAAATTATATTTATGATTTAAACTGTTTTTTTTCCAGCAGTGATGACAATGCAGAGAAGGGTAATTTACATCAACAGTTTGAGTTTCTCAGACTTTAAAAGGGGCAATTGAATGCACCATGAGTTTAACGAGGTGCACATGAATACACCATGGAGTCCCGTAGGAGCCCACATTCTTTAACTTTGTTTGTTTCCATAACACTCTCACAGGGAAGGCTAAATGTTGCAACATGGTGACTTAAAGGTCCCATGACATGGTGCTCATTGGATGCTTTTATATAGGCCTTAGTGGTCCCCTAATACTGTATCTGAAGTCTCTTTTATATAGACCTTAGTGGTCCCCTAATACTGTATCTGAAGTCTCTTTATATAGACCTTAGTGGTCCCCTAATACTGTATCTGAAGTCTCTTTTATATAGACCTTAGTGGTCCCCTAATACTGTATCTGAAGTCTCTTTTATATAGACCTTAGTGGTCCCCTAATACTGTATCTGAAGTCTCTTTTATATAGACCTTAGTGGTCCCTAATACTGTATCTGAAGTCTCTTTTATATAGACCTTAGTGGTCCCTAATACTGTATCTGAAGTCTCTTTTATATAGACCTTAGTGGTCCCTAATACTGTATCTGAAGTCTCTTTTATATAGACCTTAGTGGTCCCTAATACTGTATCTGAAGTCTCTTTTATATAGACCTTAGTGGTCCCTAATACTGTATCCGAAGTCTCTTTTATATAGACCTTAGTGGTCCCTAATACTGTATCTGAAGTCTCTTTTATATAGACCTTAGTGGTCCCTAATACTGTATCTGAAGTCTTTTATATAGACCTTAGTGGTCCCCTAATACTGTATCTGAAGTCTTTTATATAGACCTTAGTGGTCCCCTAATACTGTATCTGAAGTCTCTTTTATATAGACCTTAGTGGTCCCCTAATACTGTATCTGAAGTCTCTTTTATATAGGCCTTAGTGGTCCCCTAATACTGTATCTGAAGTCTCTTTTATATAGACCTTAGTGGTCCCCTAATACTGTATCTGAAGTCTCTTTTATATAGACCTTAGTGGTCCCCTAATACTGTATCTGAAGTCTCTTTTATATAGACCTTAGTGGTCCCCTAATACTGTATCTGAAGTCTCTTTTATATAGACCTTAGTGGTCCCCTAATACTGTATCTGAAGTCTCTTTTATATAGACCTTAGTGGTCCCTAATACTGTATCTGAAGTCTCTTTTATATAGACCTTAGTGGTCCCTAATACTGTATCTGAAGTCTCTTTTATATAGACCTTAGTGGTCCCTAATACTGTATCTGAAGTCTCTTTTATATAGACCTTAGTGGTCCCTAATACTGTATCCGAAGTCTCTTTTATATAGCGATGCCAATGCGACCAAAATTTGTAAGGGTGCGACTAAGATGTTTCCTCGGTCGCACCGGTGTACCTAACGTCTTCGCCTCCGCTGCATCTCCACTAACGAAGCAATGTCGTTTCTATCGATATGGTTTAATGTTGCGGTACATGACCAATTCCTTCAACATGGAGAGACACAGCGCCGCCTGTCCAAACTCCCGACATTTGTCTACAGTTTTAATTGTTATTAACCCAGCTGTATATTGTTAAGTATGAGAGAGAAACCTCTATTGGTACCAGTGTTTCCGCTGGTAACTCTCTGTTACTGCGGCCGCCACGGCGAAACACACATTAGAAGTTATTAAATGCAACTAACTTAGGGTGAACAAACGTCCTCTTTTGCCCGGACATGTCCACTTTTTACCTACTGTCCCGGGCGTCCGGGGGGGTTTATAAATCATTAAAATGTCCGGTTTTCACTGTTTTTCATGGAACCATTAAGCGTGTACTTAAATTGACTGGCACTTTGCTCAACACAATACTACGGTAGGCTACTTTGTTGTGTGACGTAATTCCCGAGAGGCTGCCTTGTGATACATATACACATTCACAGGGACCAGGGCAGACAGACAGGGACCAGGGCAGACAGACAGGGACGAGGGCAGACAGCGGAGCAGCATTACACACAAAATGCCGAAGCGCTTCCTGCTAAAGATTTCCCACCGTGGTCAGAAAACACAGCGGAGACACTTTGTTTCTCTCACTAGGACTCTAGAGTCGGTAGGACTCGCTTGCTGTCACTCTCACTTCTTCCCCGCTCTATATCACCCACTCCCCACACACACACACACACACACACACACACACACACACACACACACACACACACACACACACACACACACACACACACACACACACACACCGTCTCAACGCACAAACTAGTGCACAAGTATTAACATCAGTCCACTTACAACCATAAAACAAGACTAGTGCAAAAAACAAATGTCCCACATACAGTCCCGGTCGGACCCGGACAAGTGGGAGGCGGAGTGCACCGTGTGCAAAGCTGGCACATATGTTTCAGTGTCTTTATTATTTATGTTATTACATTGAAAAGATATTAAGAGATATTTTGTTGAAGCTGGATTTTCTAACACAGAACAGGTCATATTTAGAACATTATTTCATATTTCATATTATTTATTTATTTTAAAAGAGAGCTATTATTTTGTTACATGTTGTTACAGATTTTATTTTATTACAGAAGTTATTTTTGCACAATTGAGGCATAATAAAGCATGTTCATTAACCTCTGAGAATCACCACTGTCTGGATTTGTCTCGAGGCCAGGCCGAGTGTCCTCTTTTTTGGAAATCAAAATATGGTCACCCTAAACTAACTTCAGTTGGTTGAGTAATAGCGTGTAAGACGGAGCCTGCTGGATCAGAGTTCATAAAAACGCAGCGCAGTGACGATACAGACATTTCATAGCCTACACAAGACGGGTGTAACGCCGCTGATGAGTCAGCCGTCACTCTCTGAGTAGCATACGCTTCAGTCCATCGCACTCCCTCGGTCTTTCGTTCGTTCTTTTTTTTTTTTTTTCTAAAGATTTCAGCCTTTATTTTGATGGGAAAGCTGAAGACATGAAAGGGGAGAGAGAGAGGGAGGGGGGGGATGACATGCAGGAAAGGGCCGCAGGTCGGAGTCAAACCTCTATATTTACCAACTGAGCTATCCGGGCGTCCTCTTTCTCTTTTAATCAGTCTGTTATTGTTGTTGAAAGCTTATGAAGGAGCTTTCTCAGATATATTTTTTTTATATATATCCTAGGCTAACTTTCATTTACATGTGTTGCAGCTGTATATTTTCAAACTGGTAAAGGAAACCCTGTCTTTGATTTTTATTTTAATTAGCTTGTGAAAAGTGGCTTTGACTTAAAACTGAACATTTAACCCACTTTGTAAAAAAATACAGAGCTATATATCGTGTATCGCCATTCAGCGTTACGGCGATGCAAGGAAAAATTTGGGTCCACCTAAATTTTGTGCTGGTGCACCTAAATCAAAAAAGTAAGGCGCACCAGTGCAACCAAGGCAAAAAGTTAGTGTGGAGCCCTGCTTACTGGTCCCCTAATACTGTATCTGAAGTCTCTTTTATATAGGCCAGATGGGCCTCAGATCGGCCCATCTGAGCTTTCATTTTTTCAAAGGCAGAGCAGGATACCCAGGGCTCGGTTTACACCTATCACCATTTCTAGCCACTGGGGGACCATAGGCAGGCTGGGGGAACGCATATTAATGTTAAAAAACCTCTTTAAGTGAAATTTTCATGCCATGGGACCTTTAAGGGAAGCCGGAGGATTTTCCAGTTCTGCTGTTTCTCCGTCATCTCTGACTCCGGCAACGGCCACAGAGTCTGGAAAAGAGCAGCTGCAGGCCACTACTAAGCTAATGTTACCCTGTGTCTTTAGCTGCATGCCACCAGCTGGTAATCCAAGGTTACTCTGTGTCTTTAGCTGCATGCTACCAGCCGGTAATCCAAGGTTACTCTGTGTCTTTAGCTGCATGCTACCAGCCGGTAATCCAAGGTTACTCTGTGTCTTTAGCTGCATGCTTCCAGCCGGTAAGCAAACGTTACTCTGTGTCTTTAGCTGCATGCTACAAGCCGGTAAGCTAACGAAATGCTGGAATCGTGACACCCCCAAAAATCTGTATTTATTAAGAGCTGCTCTTCATCATCAGATGACCATTCACAGATAACCGCCGGATCGGATGGCTACGTTACCATGAGTACGATGCTGTAGCTGAGGCAGCAGATGATTGACAGGTCAGACATGTCACATTTCAGGATGCCTCGAGCCAGGTCGGGGTTCGGGGGGCGGAGCTCCTCGTAGTCAATGATGGTGTGAGGAGGGACGACAGCGAACCACACAAACACACCAAGGACCTGAAACACACAACACACAAGAACAAAGAGAAGTTATCGGCACTGAATCAACACCACAGGAGTAATTTACAGGAGGCAAAGCCCTGGCTTTACTACCAGGGCTTTAAATTGACACCTGCCAACGTGCCAAATGCAGGTAAAAATTAACTTTGGCCGGTAACTGTACGTACACACCGCCGCGGACTTGAGCTGCAAAGAAGCTCCGGCCGCCCTGTCGAGGACACTTGTCCGAAAAGTACGGAGAAGCTTTTTGACGCTTTGGCTGCTCTGACGTGGCAGCATTCGATGTTCGATCATGTTCAACAGACGATTGAAGACAAAGCACAAGCAGCCACTTCACGGCCAGTACACTGACACTAGAAAACTTTTATAAATTACATATATAATATATAATATAATGACAGAATCTGTATTGGTTGTTGGTCGCAGTGGTGTCTGTTAGCAGTTAGCTCGCTCGTTAGCCGCTGACCCGCAGCAGAATGCAGGCAGAGCGAGACCATGTGACTGTTCAGAGACCATGTGACTGGTTAGACTTAGATTTAGACTTAGACTTCTCTTTATTGATCCCTTTGGGATGACTCCCGCAAGGAAATTAGATTTCCAGCAGCAGATTTTAGCATCTTACAAAACACATAAAAGATAGAAAAAATACAGTATAAGAATAATAAACTTTTAGCTAAATATTTTTACAAAAATAAAAAAAACAGTAAAACAGCAATAAACCGCAGATAAATAAAGATAGATAAATAGATATATAGGACTGTGTATGGTATTGTGTTATTATACAGTTAATAAATAAATGACATTTAGCATAAAGTAGCAGTTAAGAGCAGTTAGTGTCCAGGTATGTATATGAGTAGATTATTAATTTTACAGTGTTCTGTCCTCTCCTCTTTACCCTATTTCCTCCTCCCCCCAAGTGAGGAGTTGCACAGTATGATGGCATGAGGGACAAAGGAGTTCTTGAGTCTGTTGGTCCTACACTTGGTTAGAGACCATGTGACTGTTTAGAGACCATGTGACTGTTTAGAGACCATGTGACTGTTTAGAGACCATGTGACCGGCAGGTAACGTTAACTGGTCCCTATAGGCAAACAGACGTCATATCATAAATGATAGGGGAACCCAGCAACGGCGATTATGTGCTTTTTCTCCCTTTTCTCGGAACTAATGTTTTGGTAGGAATCAAAGTTTACATCGTATGTTTCTCTGGGATCAGCCAGCGAGAAGGACGTCTATATTCTGATTGGTTGCTGGCGTTTGCCACTGAACCGCGTCATAGCTCATTACCTTAAAGTTGACCTGCTTTCAACTTTCTGATTGACGTTCTGGTCACTCAAAACGCCCAAACGCCCTGTAACTTTAGAAGCCAAAGTCGGCGGCGGTGTGTATGTACAGTAACATTGTAAAGTTACGAGCCAGCATAGCCGGTGATAAATGAAGCAAATAATCCTGCGTCAGTTTGAATCGTCAGTTTGACTCATTGTTGCTTGATTGGTCTGATTTCCGCCAAGAAATTTGGGCGGTTTTGTGTGCGTTTTTTGCTCGGAATTGTAATTATTTTCTGCTTGTAGTTCTAATCCTACATTTCGTGTCCCACGTTGACGTGTTGTACAGCCGTCGGCTACGTGCTAGCATAGGCGCAGATTTATGTTTTCCTCCGTGGGTGCTCACGGGCGCACGCCCTTTAAAAAGTTGTCAAAATTTTTTTTGCATTTCAGAACCTTAGGAAATGGACAGCGGCCGACACGGATAAACACGCCTATTAACCAGATAATAAAGCCATAAAGTAGGCTATCTTTCAACTCCGGACATCGCCACTTCTCACAGATACAGATAGGATTGGAGGGGAGAAGTTTAACTGATACGTAGCCACGATCAGCTTGGTGGGAAATTAAGAATCAATGCCTTAGTAGCCTGTAGGCCTAAACATGAATTAGTGGGCCTGGGCCTGGCTATCGAAACAAACTGGATTAACAGAGATAGATTCATTCAGACCTTAAAAAACAAGTTGCGTAACCAGAGAAGGGGTAAAACAGGGAGTAAATATTGGAGATGCATCATGCACTAAGTGGGGGGATGGAGGGGGGGGGGAGTCACTAAAAGAGGCGTTTTCATCCGAGAGACGCTGTGATTGGTGGAGAGGATATGGAGCAGGGGACTGACAGCGACATAACCAATCACACTGTGACAGACGCTCCACTTAGCACCAACTGCTGCTGAATTTGAAATGAATGGAGCCTGCTGGCAGTCTGGCACACGTGGGTGCTCGGTATTTTCTGTGGGTGCTCGAGCTCCGGAGCACCCACGGTATCGGCGCCTATGCGCGCTAGCGTGTGGTATCGTATTGTGAGCATTGTTAGTATTACTTTTATTATAAGCAGTGTTATTACTACAGTTGTTTTCCGTTTTTGCTTGTTTGTTAGTTAATTAGTATTTGAAAAAAGCCACCCGTGGACAGTTGTTGAAAATTAGCAAGTGAGCTAAAACACAAAAGCTGTGCATGTGGTTCGTCCAATGTTACTGTCAAAGTCAAATAAAACCTAAATCTGAACCCGCAAAAACCCTGCTGTGCCCTACTATGACATGAACTACTACGACTACCATTTGTAGTCACTGTTCCATTGTCTTTATTGTGACTATTACGCCACTGTTCAGTTTTTCCTTGCCACTGTCACTATAGCTACTGCTAATGCTTGCTCTTGAGGGAATTACTGTAATAGTTTGTAAATTATAGAGTGTGGTCTAGACCAAAGATCTTCAACAGGGGGTCCTCAGAGTGGCTTCAGGGGGACACCAAGTCATTGTTTAACCATTATGAGTCAAGAAGTCCAACATATTATTAGCATAAATTGGCATATTTGTGATTTGTTTTTAAATGTACACAACATTGTGGTAGCCACTGAGGTAGCCATCCACAGATACCGCTAAGCTTTAAGAATTCACTGTGCCACATGTATGTTCAACATTAAAACCTGATGCATAAAGATATGAATATGTTAATTATTATCATTTTAATAGCTTAGTATTGTATGCAACATAAAAAAGGTATGTATATAGGCTTTAGGCCGCCCACACGTTATTATTGTAGGCCCAGTTTAAAATGCAACTAGGGTTGGGTATCGGTTGGATTTTTACTTTTAAAACGATTCCGAGTCCTAAACGATTCCTAAACCGATTCTTGAAAAACTGAAAAATGACATTAAAGAAAGGCTTTTTATAGAGTTTTCCTTTTTTATTTATTGAAAATTATTTAAATTTAACAATACATTAATGTTTTAAAGTACTTAAATATATAATAAGTAAACCTAAGTCACCTAACACACAACAACAATAATTTAACAAATAACAGTTCCACTATTAAAGGTGCAATATGTAATATTGTATGTAATACTGGCAGCTAGCGGTTAAAATAGTTACTGCACTACCAATTCAAAATACTGGAGAGTCGTTTCCCCCGCCCCCTCCTGCCCAGACTCGAAGTTCACGGGGGTTGCCAGGCTGAGAGCGCAGCATTCACAACAATGTTGCTAGACGCTTTTCTCACATAGCCAGACATTACTCCACAGCACAGCGGAGTAGCTAACGTTAGATGCTAGTCTCACATAGCCAGACATTACTCCACAGCACAGCGGAGTAGCTAACGTTAGATGCTAGTCTCACATAGCCAGACATTACTCCACAGCACAGCGGAGTAGCTAACGTTAGATGCTAGTCTCACATAGCCAGACATTACTCCACAGCACAGCAGAGTAGCTAACGTTAGATGCTAGTCTCACATAGCCAGACATTACTCCACACTACAGCAGAGTAGCTAACGGTAGATGCTGGCTATATTGACAGTCATAAAAGCCCGTGCTCACGTGGAGCTCTGTAACCAACTAACAGACACACTTTTTGGGCTTAAAATTACAGTATGAACCGCTAAAAACACAACAACCTCACTGTCCTCTCCACACGCCAGTCAGGCACACTTCCTCGGCTTAGAATTACAATAAAGAAATGCTAAAAATACCACTACCTTGCCGACGGAACACACTTCATTGGCTTAGAATTACGGAAACAATCGCTAAACACACTGCAAACTCACAGTCCTCTCTTTCCGATTTACAGCCCCCCTCTCGTGGCTTAAAATAATTCACCGTTGTCGGCTCCAGCTGCTGAACTACACGTTGTAAACAGCCATGGGCTGCTTGCCTGGTCCTCCCGGTAACATTAACAGTTAGCAGGGTTAGCATGGCGGCGTTAGCCAGGACCAGTCAGGATCACTTTACTGGCTATGTCTCAATTGTTTTTGCAAGTAACCAACTCGGGTACTCTAGCTATATAATTCAATGTGAGTACACAAATGTTGAAATGACAAAAAATGCCCATCCCTAGTAGCTGTGATAAATTAGCCTGAAGCTAATGCTTACCTGTTTTGGAGGAAATAAGCCAACTCTGCGTCCTTTTGGGATCTAAGCTGTCTCCATCTTTCAAATACATCTCCAATATTTACCAGGGGGTTGTTACGTCTCTGGTCACGCAACTGTTAGAAACATGCTGTTTTCTTTTTTTATGTCATGTAGAATCCAGACTAACTTTTTTCATCAGGAGCATAGTGGCCACCAAATGAAAATTTTAGGTGCACAACCAAAAGGTGCTGTAGAAATAAAGTTGCCTTGCCTTACAACCTCAGCCTATCAGTCAGTCACCAGGGCATAGAAACCACTGCTGTGCCTGCTCGGCTCCGAGGAAGCGTAACGTCAACAGCACTGCGACCGCTTTTGGCTCGCAGTTAATATTATATCACAGAAAACGCTGTCTGCTGGAAGTTATGAAAAACTGTAACCACACTTGAAACGACTTTATCGGCATTTCCGTGACTCACTGTGACTTCCACAAAACTGCAGAGCCGACGTAGTTTGCAGCTCTGCGTGTTTGCGAGTGTGTCGGAGCTCTGCTCTATGTCTGGATGTAAAATTCAGTCGCACACTCTGAAATGTTTGCCCTGCTGGCAGCAATTCTATTGTCTTAAATCAACAAGTTCATTATTGCGCTATACTGCCACCTACTGACACAGAATAGTATTTCATTTCTCTGCCAGTCATCATATTGAGGCACAGATGCGCAACAATGGAAAATTATTTGCAGTAACTCAATAAAAAAAATTGTTGGACCAATTAAGTAAAATCGGATAATTTCCCACGGCACACAGGACGATCTCTCACGGCACACTAGTGTGTCGCGGCACAGTGGTTGAAAATCACTGACATATTGGACCTTTAACAAGTAACAACAAAATAAATGATGTTGAGTTGGTATGCCAACCAGCTTCAAACTTTAGCAGTTCTTTTGCAGAAAAATGACCATATTTGCCTTCTCTGGCGAGATAGGACACCTCTCCTGACTTATGACATGTAGGCCTACTGCACAGGAGAAAACTCTCTCAGACGGTGTCCAAGAGGCCTGTACACACCCAGGTAGGAGTTTGAAAGGGTGAACAGTTTGGGGAGGCTGTCCTGCCTCCCCCACCACCAGGCTACAGGGTCTCGTCCTGAACGATGGACTAGCAGAGCAAGTGTAATGTTTGCTAGCTATCACGTGCAGTCAGTTAATGGTTAATATGCTTTTACGTCTGTTTTGGTGAGCCCAGAGGGGAAAATATGCCATTTTAAAAGTAGCCTACATTTACGGTAGCAAGCTAACCGTAGACTACAGAGAAAGGGTGATATTTTTACGTCCGTTTCGGAGCGTTTACAAAAAGCTGTCTATCAGCGGTAACTAGTGCATGTCCGAGAATAGCGCGGTCAGCGCTTCACACCGCGAGCGGGCACGTGCGCCACTCGGCAGAAAGAAAAAAAGAGTCTGTCGCTGTCCAGAGCGACGAAGGGAAAATATTTCAGTCGGAACCAAAATTTGCGTTCTAATCCGGTCCGAATACTACCGTTTGTGTAGGAACCGGTACCATAGTGGAACCTGGTTTCGGTACCCAACCCTACATGCAATCCAATTTCAACTCAATTTGGTGGGAGTCCCTGCTCTGTCTCTCTTTTAGCTAAGGGGTCCTTGTCCTAAAAAACGTTGAAGACCTCTGGTCTAGACCTACACTATAGTGTTAATTTCGTCAGACGAGACTAAATATGTTCGTCAACGACCTTTTTTTCCCACGACTATGACGAGACGATGACGAGATTGCGCCAATGTTCAAAAACGCTGACTAAGACTAAATTAACGTGCATTATTGTTGACGCAAAAAAGACGAGACTAAAATGTTTTGCATAAAATAAAAACTAAGATAAGATAACTATTTGACTGAAATGGTTATCAGAAATAATTTATTTAAAAAAAAGACAAAAATGTTTTGACTAAAACTTGACTAAATTTGCGAGACTTTTATTCGACTAAAACTTGACTAAGATACCTTGAGTTCTCTTTTGACTAAAACTAGACTAAAATGATGAGACTTTTAGTTGACTAACAACATTTTTTGGCACAAGACTAAGACTAAATTAAAAATAAGTGACAAAATTAACACTACTACACTATCTGTAAAGTGTCTCGAGATAACTCTTGTTATGATTTGATACTAAAAATACAATTTAATTGAATAAAACATAAATCTGAACCGTGAATGTCCTGCTGCGGAGACAGAAGCAGGCAGGCGTCCGATATGGGCTCTCTCACCTGGACGGAGATGAGGATGCAGGTGATGATGAGCTGCGACGTGGGGCTGATGAATTTGGGAGGCGTCACCGACCTCTTGCCCTGCTCGAAGATGCGGTAGATGCGGTTGGTTTTGGTCAACATGGCGGAGTAGGTGATGGCCATGCCGAGGCCCAGCAGGAGGCGCCGGAACGCACACGCCACCGCACCGGGCTCGGCTATCATCAGGAAGGTGATGAGGTAGATCAGGAAGATACCTGCAGATAGAGAGATGGAGGGAGAGAGGGAGGGAGAGAGAGAGGGAGGGAGGGGAGAGAGAGAGAGAGAGAGAGAGGGGGGGGGGGGAGAGAGAGAGGGAGGGAGAGAGAGAGGGAGGGAGAGAGAGAGGGAGAGAGAGAGATAGGGGGAGAGAGAGAGAGGGAGAGAGAGCGAGAGAGAGAGAGAGAGAGAGGGAGGAGAGAGGGGGGGAGATAGGGAGAGAGAGAGATAGAGAGGGAGAGGGGGGGAGAGGGAGAGAGGGAGGTAGAGAGATGGGGGGGAGAGAGAGAGAGGGGGGAGAGAGAGAGAGAGAGGAGAGAGGCAGAGAGAGATGGGGGAGAGAGAGAGAGAGGGAGAGAGAGAGGGCGGGAGAGAGATAGAGAGGGAGATAGGGAGAGAGAGAGAGGGAGGGAGAGAGAGGGGGGGAGAGAGAGAGGGAGAGAGAGAGAGGAAGAGAGGGAGGGAGAGGGAGAGAGGGAGAGAGAGAGAGAGAGAGAGAGAGAGAGCGGGGGAAGAGAGAGGGAGAGGAAGAGAGAGAGAGAGAGAGGGAGAGAGAGAGAAAGACAGAAAGAGAGAGGGAGAGAAATAGAGGGAGAGAGAGAGAGACAGAGAGGGAGAGAGAGAGAGAGGGAGAGACAGAGAGAGGTTGTCATCCGAGGGAGGCTCTCATTACCACACCCCTAGTCTCGCATTGCCAGACCTTCCTCCACAGCGCTGCGGAGGAAGCTGTCTCACTCTGTAGCTAAAACAGAGAGCTCAACACACAGGGTGAAAAGAGGAGCTGCAGCAATGTGCAGTACAACAAAAAATATGGTGTCTTTTGAAAATTAAACCATGTAAACCTATTCTGATATAACCTCTAAATACAATTATGAACCTGAAAATGAGCAGAATATGGGAGCTTTAACCTTCTAGGGTCAGAGACATTTCTGACCCTTCCTCAATGACTGCACACCTGGATCCTTCATCCAATCAGACGGGGGTGGACAGAGGGGACATGACGGCAATCAATCTTATCTTCAGATATTATGAATGCTTAGTTTCAAGCAAGATCACAAAATAAATATTAGACATGTGTATGAAACAAACACATTTGCCTAAATTACAGTCCTTCCAGAAAATTGTTGCGGGGCAAAAATCCTTGATTATTGCGGCACGTTTTCTTAAAAAATGCGATGGAATATGCGGGATATTTATGCAATTTTATGCGATGCGACTTTCTGAAGATATATTAAGGGACTTTTTTGCAACGAAAATGCGGGGATTATGAAATCATGCAAGCCCCGCATATTTTGAGCGGAAATCGGCAATTTATGTGGCGAAAGTAGAGCTGGGCGTTTTTTTTCCCTAAAAAAATCTGCAATTTTTTTATAAAAAACTCAATTAACGATTTGATTCGATTTACCCCCCTTCCATTTAAAACAAAATAACTGTGAACTGTAAATATATTTTAAAAATATATATTTAAAGTGCATCAACATAAACAAAATTACAAAGGCAAACCCTTTCTCTAACTGAAAAGTCACTGCAGTAGGGCTGCCACCTCTTAGTTGATTAGTCGACTAATCGGTCGTTTTGGTCTTAGTCGACTAAGATTTCTTTAGTCGATTAGTCATTTTTTATGCTTATTCATGCTTAATTACTTATTTCCAAGAAACTTCTGAGCACATTTATGGTAAACACAAGATTTAAAGTGGAGCTTTTGCAGGATTAAATGTGGAGAAACTTAGTTTAACAGATGGTTAATTAACTACATTTATATTGTGCTTTTCTAGTCTTAACCACCTCTCAAAGCTCACAGCTCTGTCAATTAAATCAACTAATCGATTACTCGACAAAATCCTATAAGTGTTAGTCGACTAAGAATTTCTTTAATTGTGGACAGCCCTACACTGCAGTGTGCAACAAAGATTGTTAAACATCCAAATTAATTATTATAATTATCAGAGGGCTGCGCCACAGGGAGCGTGCTACGGAAACCCTGAAGGAAGATTTGGTGAATGCAAAATGTATGTACGCTATACTGAAGTGAGGGAGAAAAAAAATCTGAAAATATGAATCGATTTGACCTACCAACTCGATTTTTAAATCAAATAGATTTTTTCCCCAGCCCTAGGCGAAAGTGCGGCATATTTGGAAAAATGTGCCCCCCCCCCATAATTATGCAGACTTTGGCTGATTATGCGTTGAATTATGCGATCGCATGATCAAATTTTTCTGGAGGTCCCAGTCGTGTTATTTCTGGCAGTGCTGACCTGTCAGCAGAACGTAGCTGAGCTCCCGTCCCGAGGCCCTGACGATGGGCGTGTCGTTGAAGCGGATGAAGGTGATCACCACGGCGCTGGTTGCCAGGATACCGAGCATGGCGATGGAGGCGGGCACTAGGGCGAAGGGCGAGTTCCACTCGAGCTTGATGATCGGAGTCGGACGGCAGGCGGTTCTGTTGGGGACGGGACGCATGTCTAACGGACAGGACTCACAGGTGAACTCATCCAGCTGGTACTGGTAGCCATCACAGAGCTGGAGGGAGAGAGGGAGGGAGAGAGGGGGAGAGGGGGAGGGAGGGAGGGAGGGAGAGGGAGGGAGGGAGGGGAGGGAGAGAGAGAGAGAGAGAGAGGAGGAGAGAGAGGGAGGGAGGGGGAGGGAGAGAGAGGGGAGGGAGGGGAGGGAGAGAGGGAGAGGGGAGAGAGAGAGAGAGGGAGAGAGGGAGGGAAGGGGAGAGGGAGAGAGGGAGGGAGGGATGGAGGGAGAGGGAGAGGGAGAGAGAGGAAGAGAGGGAAGGAGAGAGAGAGAGGGAGGGAGAGGGAGAGGGAGAGAGAGAGGGAGAGAGGGAGCGGGAGAGGGAAAGGGAAAAGGAGAGGGAGAGGGAGGGAGAGAGAGAGGGAGAGAGGGAGAGAGGGAGCGGGAGAGGGAAAGGAAAAGGAGAGGGAGAGGGAGGGAGAGAGAGAGGAAGAGAAAGAGAGAGAGAGAGGAAGGGAGAGGAAGAGAGAGAGGGAGAGAGAGAGAGGGAGAGAGGGAGCGGGAGAGGGAAAGGAAAAGGAGAGGGAGAGGGAGGGAGAGAGGGAGAGGGAGAGGGAGGGACAGAGAGAGGGAGAGAGAGGAAGAGAAAGAGAGAGAGGGAGAGAGAGAGAGAGAGAGAGAGAGAGAGAGGGAGAGGGAGAGGGAGAGGAAGAGAGAGAGGGAGAGAGAGAGAGAGAGAGAGAGGAGAGAGAGAGAGAGGGAGAGAGAGGGAGAGAGAGGAGAGAGAGAGAGGGAGGAGGGAAGAGAGAGAGGGAGAGAGAGAGAGAGGAAGAGAGAGAGAGGAAGAGAGAGAGAGGAGAGAGGGAGAGAGAGAGAGAGAGAGGGAGAGAGAGAGGAGAGAGGAAGAGAGAGAGGGAGGGAGAGAGAGAGAGAGAGAGAGGGAGAGAGAGGGAGAGGAAGAGAGAGAGGGAGGGAGAGAGAGAGAGAGAGAGAGAGAGAGGGAGTGAGAGGAAGAGAGGAAGAGAGAGAGAGACTTCTGAGTATAGGGTTTATAAGAGTCTATACTTAATATAATATATAAATAAACAGTATACTTGATGTAACGAGTGTGTACTTATATAAATATATAAATAAACAGTATACTTAATGTAACCAGTGTGTACTTATATAAATATATAAACAAACAGTATACTTGATGTAAACGAGTGTGTACTTATATAAATATATAAATAAACAGTATACTTGATGTAACGAGTGTGTACTTATATAAATATATAAATAAACAGTATACTTGATGTAAACGAGTGTGTACTTATATAAATATATAAATAAACAGTATACTTGATGTAGACAAGTGTGTACTTATATAAATGTATAAATAAAAAGTATACTTGATGTAACGAGTGTGTACTTATATAAATAAACAGTATACTTGATGTAAACGAGTGTGTACTTATATAAATAAACAGTATACTTGATGTAAACGAGTGTGTACTTATATAAATATATAAATAAACAGTATACTTGATTTAAACAAGTGTGTACTTATATAAATATATAAATAAACAGTATACTTGATGTAAACAAGTGTGTACTTATAGAAATATATAAATAAACAGTATACTTGATGTAAACGAGTGTGTACTTATAGAAATATATAAATAAACAGTATGCTTGATGTAAACGAGTGTGTTCTTATATAAATATATAAATAAACAGTATACTTGATGTAGATGAGTGTGTACTTATATAAATAAACAGTATACTTGATGTAAACGAGTGTGTTCTTATATAAATATATAAATAAACAGTATACTTGATGTAGATGAGTGTGTACTTATATAAATAAACAGTTTACTTGATGTAAACGAGTGTGTTCTTATATAAATATATAAATAAACAGTATACGTGTGTGTACCTCACAGTGCCAGCAGCAGGGAACTCCTTTCACCATCTTCTTCCTCTCTCCTGGTCTACACGGGAAACTACAGATGGAGTCTGGAACAGACTTATCTCCTCCTGACCACTGCATCTCGTCCAGCTGACAGGTACACAGAGACAGAGAGAGAGACAGGTAGAGAGAGACAGAGAGAGAGAGAGAGACACATACACAGAGACAGAGAGAGAGACAGGTACAGAGAGACAGAGAGAGAGAGAGAGAGAGAGAGAGACACACACAGAGACAGAGAGAGACAGGTAGAGAGAGACAGAGAGAGAGAGAGAGAGACACACAGAGACAGAGAGAGAGACAGGTACAGAGAGACAGAGAGAGAGAGAGAGAGAGAGACACATACACAGAGACAGAGAGAAAGACAGGTAGAGAGAGACAGAGAGAGAGAGAGACAGACACATACACAGAGACAGAGAGAGAGACACACACAGGTACAGAGAGAGAGAGAGACAGGTACAGAGAGACAAAGAGAGAGAGACACGTACACAGAGACAGAGAGAGAGACACACAGGTACAGAGAGACAGAGAGAGAGAGACACGTACACAGAGACAGAGAGAGAGACACACAGGTACAGAGAGAGAGAGACAGGTACAGAGAGAGAGAGAGAGAGAGAGAGAGAGACAGGTACAGAGAGAGAGACAGGTACAGATAGAGAGACAGGTACACAGAGAGAGAGAGACAGGTACAGAGAGAGAGAGACAGGTACAGAAAGCAAGAGAGAGAGAGACAAGTAGAGAGAGAGACAGGTACAGAGAGAAAAGCACAACTTCCTTTTAACACCACTATTTATGTTGACGTGAGATCTGTGTCCCCTGTTGATGTGAGCTAAGCCACCGGAGGACGTCCAGTCTCAACAGTCCTGTCACTTAAATGTTAGCCTAGTCAGAACTTATAATAATACACACACACACACACACACACACACACATATATATATATATATATATTTTAGATTCTTCAAAGTAGCCACCCTTTGCTTTTTTATTAATAAGGGAAATAATTCCACTAATTAACCCTGACAAAGCACACCTGTGAAGGTAAAACCATTTCAGGTGACTACCTCATGAAGCTCATTGAGAGAACACCAAGGGTTTGCAGAGTTATCAAAAAAAGCAAAGGGTGGCTACTTTTAGAAATCTAAAATATAAGACATGTTTTCAGTTATTTCACACTTTTTTGTTAAGTACATAATTCCATATGTGTTCATTCATAGTTTTGATGCCTTCAGTGAGAATCTAAAATGTAAATAGTCATGAAAATAATAAATAAACACATTGAATGAGAAGGTGTGTCCAAACTTTTGGCCTGTACTGTATGTATGTTTGGCCTGTACTGTATGTATATAAATATATATATATATAAATATATATAAATATATCTAGCGTTATATATAAGCGTTTTCTCAAAGAAAAGCTGAACTCCAAGTCTT
>NC_041337.1:35083013-35093013 GCF_004354835.1 Perca flavescens | reverse complement strand
TATAATGGACCAACAGATCCCGTTGCTCTGGACGGAGACCAGTGAAGGATATTAGAAGCACTTTTCCGGTGATCTCTTGCTTTACTTAGCAGCCTCCAACTGACAGAGAAAACGTAAACTTCGTTTCAGAACTCAAACCTCCTATGGCGCCATTTTGTTGCTACCTGGCCATCAACTCCCGTTAGCATCCCATTGACTCCCATTCATTCTGACGTCACTTTGACAGAGAATAACTTTACATCTGAAGCGTTTAAAGACTCTATTTGTCCGTTGTTTATTTCTAAAGAAACACGACAATGTATAAAAGGCTCCATTACCTTGTAGCTCACGTTATGGCTCCGTAGCAGACGCTTTTATAAAAATAGGCTAACGATTGGGTCATAACCACGAGACTTACTGTCCCACAGTAGAGGAATTACCGTATAGTACAGGAGAAGCTCACAGGCAGTTTGGACTTCCATTATCTGTTTAGGTTTAATTACTAATGCTAACTAGTATGTTAGTAATCAGTAATGAGCCTGTGTCTATGTTATCTCCTTACATATACCTACACTCTCCGTCTCTGTGAGATTGGGAATGATTGAGATTTCTCTCTCACAGCTACCAGAAGACTTCACACTTTCAGACACGTTGCTCACGTCACATCTACGTCTTCAAGCTCAGTTGGAGGCTGCTCAGTAACACTCAGCCAGCGCCGGGAAAGAGACTTCTTTTTTATTTTTTTTCCTACCACCATCCCCCCTCTTTGGAAGACAACTTTATTTTTATTATAGAGCTATATTTTTTTTTATATACACAGTATGTTACATTCAGATTTAGAATCACATTCAGTGTATTAACGGTTGCCCCACCGTGACCATTCACCCTGTTTTAGTGAGACCCTGGATCCATATAAGGGCAGGGGGGGATTTAAAGCACCACGTACGAAGTGTAACACAGAACATAAAACACGACAAGGTGGCAAACAGAACAACAGAAGGAAGTGAGACGGGACAATAACAGAACTGACCAGACGGGACTGGACAGAACAGTTGACAAACATCCGAATGTATTATTAATTATTGGGTAGAATGATCTATCGGAAAAGTGACTTCTAATATCCTTCACTGGTCTCCATCCAGAGGCACGGGGTCTATTGGTCCATTTTATACTGTCTATTATTTAAAGCCCCGAGCAGCACCCCTCAGGTGGGCCTCAGGTGTGCCTCAGGTGAGCGTACCTGTACACTTCTTCTTGTCGGGGTCCAGTTTGATTCCAGGTCGGGTCAGTTTACACCTGAAGTCGTCCTCCCAGAACTCGTTAAACCAGATGTTCCTACGATTGTTCTCCAGAGAACGAGACACGAAGTACTGATCGAAGCCTGTGCACACACACACACAGACACACAGACACACACACACACACAGACACACACACACACGCGCACAGACACACACACGCACACACACACACGCACAGACACACACACGCACACACACACACAGACACACCCACGCATTCACACACACAGACACAAATACAAACACATACACACACACACACACACAGACAGACAGACACAGACACACACACACGCACACACACACACACACACACACACACACACAGAGACACAGACACACACACGTACACACAGACACACACAGACACACACATAGACATACACACATAAATACACACACACACACATACACACACACACACAACAGACGCACAGACACCCGACCACACACAGACACACACAGACACCCGACCACACACACACACACACACACACACACATAACCACACACAGACACACACACACACACACCACACACACACACACACACACACACACACACACACACACACACACATAACCACACACACACACACACACACACACACACACACACACACACACAGACACACACAGACACACACACAACCACACACAGACACACACACAGACACAACCACACACACACAACCACACACAGACACACAACCACACACAGACACACACACACACAACCACACACACACACACACACACACACAGACACACACAGACACACACACAACCACACACACACACACACATACAGACACAACCACACACAGACACACACAGACACAACCACACACAGACACAACCACATACATACACACACAGAGTTAAACACACAGTCTCAGTCTGTGTAAGTGCGTGATGTTTTTGTGTAGTGATGTTTTTGTGTAGTGATGTTTTTGTGTAGTGATGTTTTTGTGTAGTGATGTTTTTGTGTAGTGATGTTTTTGTGTAGTAATGTTTTTGTGTAGTAATGTTTTTGTGTAGTGTTTTTACCCTCTATTGAAACCCGTTTGGGCAGGATGGTCACCGCGCCCTCGGCGACGTCCTCCAGCTCTGTGATTGGTGAACTCTTCGCTCCCCAGCTGTCCGACCCCACAAACAGGAAGTGACCCGTCAGGTTAGCCCGCTTCGCCGCCAGGAGGACGCGCCTGCCAGGGAGGAAGCAGAGCAGTCGAACACGTGACGATGGTCAGAACCCAGGCGCTTACCTGTGCTCGCTTCAGACCAAGACACGGCATGAAAAGACACGGCACAAAAAGACACGGCACGGAAAGACACGGCACAAAAAGACACGGCACGGAAAGACACGGCACAAAAAGACACGGCACGATAAGACATGGCACGGAAAGACACGGCACAAAAAGACACGGCACAAAAAGACACGGCACGGAAAGACACGACACCAAAAGACACGGCACGATAAGACACGGCACGGAAAGACACGGCACAAAAAGACACGGCACGGAAAGACACGGCACGGAAAGACACGGCACAAAAAGACACGGCACGAAAAGACACGGCACGATAAGACACGGCACGGAAAGACACGGCACAAAAAGACAAGGCACGGAAAGACACGGCACGATAAGACACGGCACGGAAAGACACAGCACGGAAAGACACGGCACGGAAAGACACGGCACGGAAAGACACGGCACGGAAAGACACGGCACGATAAGACACGGCACGATAAGACACGGCACGATAAGACACGGCACGATAAGACACGGCACGGAAAGATACGGCACGATAAGACAAGGCACGGAAAGACACGGCACGGAAAGACACGGCACGAAAAGACACGGCACGATAAGACACGGCACGGAAAGACACGGCACAAAAAGACAAGGCACGGAAAGACACGGCACGGAAAGACACGGCACGGAAAGACACGGCACAAAAAGACACGGCACGATAAGACACGGCACGAAAAGACACGGCACGGAAAGACACGGCACGATAAGACAAGGCACGGAAAGACACGGCACGGAAAGACACGGCACGATAAGACACGGCACGATAAGACAAGGCACGGAAAGACACGGCACGGAAAGACACGGCACGATAAGACACGGCACGATAAGACACGGCACGGAAAGACACGGCACGGAAAGACACGGCACGGAAAGACACGGCACGGAAAGACACGGCACGAAAGACACGGCACGAAAAGACACGGCAACACGGAAAAAGACACGGCACTGAAAAAGACACGGCGACACGGCAAAAGACACGGCACGAAAAGACACGGGTACGACACGGTAAAAGACGCTGCACGAAAAAAGACACGGCACGATAAGACACGGCACGATAAGACACGGCACGGAAAGACACGGCACGAAAAGACACGGCACGGAAAGACACGGCACGATAAGAAAAGACACGGCACGATAAGAAAAGACACGGCACGATAAGACACGGCACGATAAGACACGGCACGATAAGACACGGCACGGAAAGACACGGCACTGAAAGACACGGCACGATAAGACACGGCACGATAAGACACGGCACGATAAGACACGGCACGGAAAGACACGGCACGAAAAGACACGGCACGATAAGACACGGCACGAAAGACACGGTACTGAAAGACACGGGAAAGACACGGCACGATAAGACACGGCACGATAAGACACGGGTACGAAAAGACACGGCACGCACGATAAGACACGGTACGGAAAGACACGGCACGACACGGCACGATAAGACACACGGAAAGACACGGCACGAAAAGACACGGCACGAAAAGACACGGCACGATAAGACACGGCACGATAAGACACGGCACGATAAGACACGGCACGAAAAGACACGGCACGGAAAGACACGGCACGATAAGAAAAGACACGGCACGATAAGAAAAGACACGGCACGATAAGACACGGCACGATAAGACACGGCACGGAAAGACACGCCACTGAAAGACACGGCACTGAAAGACACGGCACTGAAAGACACGGCACGATAAGACACGGCACTGAAAGACACGGCACGATAAGACACGGTACGAAAAGACACGGCACGAAAAGACACGGCACGAAAAGACACGGCACGATAAGACACGGCACGATAAGACACGGCACGAAAAGACACGGCACGGAAAGACACGGCACGATAAGACACGGCACGATAAGACACGGCACGAAAAGACACGGCACGGAAAGACACGGCACTGAAAGACACGGCACGATAAGACACGGCACGGAAAGACACGGCACGATAAGACACGGTACGATAAGACACGGACACGGAAAAAGACACAGACACGATAAGACACGGCACGGAAAGACACGGGAAAGACACGGCACGAAAGACACGGCACGATAAGACACGGCACGATAAGACACGGCACGATAAGACGGGAAAGACACGGCACGGAAAGACACGGCACGATAAGACACGGCACGGAAAGACACGGCACGGAAAGACACGGCACGATAAGACACGGCACGATAAGACACGGCACGGAAAGACACAGCACGATAAGACACGGTACGGAAAGACACGGCACGGAAAGACACGGCACGATAAGACACGGCACGGAAAGACACGGCACGATAAGACACGGCACGGAAAGACACGGCACGGAAAGACACGGCACGGAAAGACACGGCACGGAAAGACACGGCACGAAAGACACGGTACGAAAGACACGGCAAGACACGGCACGGAAAGACACGGCACGGAAAGACACGGCACGGAAAGACACGGCACGGAAAGACACGGCACGGAAAGACACGGCACGATAAGACACGGTACGGAAAGACACGGCACGGAAAGACACGGCACGGAAAGACACGGCACGATAAGACACGGCACGATAAGACACGGCACGATAAGACACGGCACGGAAAGACACGGCACGATAAGACACGGTACGGAAAGACACGGCACGATAAGACACGGCACGATAAGACACGGCACGGAAAGACACGGCACGATAAGACACGGCACGGAAAGACACGGCACGATAAGACACGGCACGGAAAGAAAAGATGTAATTGATGCAATTCTTTTTTTCCATTGTGGCCCTTAGTGAAAATGAGTTTGACCCCCCTGACATACGTCATTACATTACATGTCATTTAGCTTTTATCCAAAGCAACTAACAAATTGCTATATACACTCCCCTAAAGCACATGTGTCAAACTCAAAGCCCGCGGGCCAAATCTGGCCCTCGCACATTTTGATCCGGCCCGATTCACCTTGTTGAATCAATGCCACGAAGAATTAAGGCAGTTCTGAAGGTGAAAGGGGGTCAAACACAGTATTAGTAGGGTGTTCCTAATAATCCTTTAGGTGAGTGTATGTCAGAGGTCGCACGCCTCTGGAGAAACTATGGTGTTAAGTGCCTTGCTCAGGGACACATTGGTTGCTGTATCGCAGCGGGAATCGAACCCTGGTCTCCCACACCAAAGGAATGTGTCATATCCACTGCGCCATCACCACCCAAAGTCACAGCATTGGTACCGTGTGTGGTGCTATTTTGAGCCTTTTTAGTGGTACAAAATAGCGATTTATTTTTACTTTCCCTGTGCCCCGAATACTAGCGTTGTAAGCTAATCAGCGGTCCGCGCTAGCTTGTTTTCAAGCTACAAACACATTCAATTAGCATGAAAACATGTCCCAGAGAACAACAGAGTGGGTACACACATCTGTTATTAACCCCTAGGTTCGTTTTGCGCTGGAATTGTCCTTTAATGTATATTTTCAGACATAGCCTACTTTGATAATTATCAAACTATAATTGTGAGCCCCCTTGGCCCCTGTTGAAGATCTCTGGTTGACATTGGTTGTGTGTTTACTTGATGTCGTCCTCGTTGGCGAAGATGATCACTCCTCTGGCGTTACTCGTCTCCATAAGACGTCTGATGATTTTGTCAAACTCTCCGGCTGTTGGCTCGCGGGGAATCTTCACCGACTGAGCAATACACACCCCGCCTGATAGACAGACAGACAGACAGACAGACAGACAGGTTTATATTACATCTAACTGTCAGCCTGACAGAGAGACAGACATGTTTATATTACATCTGTCAGCCTGACAGAGAGACAGACAGGTTTATATTACATCTAACTGTCAGCCTGACAGAGAGACAGACAGGTTTATATTACATCTAACTGTCAGCCTGACAGAGAGACAGACATGTTTATATTACATCTATCTGTCAGCCTGACAGAGAGACAGACAGGTTTATATTACATCTAACTGTCAGCCTGACAGAGAGACAGACAGGTTTATATTACATCTAACTGTCAGCCTGACAGAGAGACAGACAGGTTTATATTACATCTGACTGTCAGCCTGACAGAGAGACAGACAGGTTTATATTACATCTAACTGTCAGCCTGACAGAGAGACAGACAGGTTTATATTACATCTAACTGTCAGCCTGACAGAGAGACAGACAGGTTTATATTACATCTAACTGTCAGCCTGACAGAGAGACAGACAGGTTTATATTACATCTAACTGTCAGCCTGACAGAGAGACAGACAGGTTTATATTACATCTAACTGTCAGCCTGACAGAGAGACAGACATGTTTATATTACATCTAACTGTCAGCCTGACAGAGAGACAGACAGGTTTATATTACATCTAACTGTCAGCCTGACAGAGAGACAGACATGTTTATATTACATCTGACTGTCAGCCTGACAGAGAGACAGACAGGTTTATATTACATCTAACTGTCAGCCTGACAGAGAGACAGACATGTTTATATTACATCTAACTGTCAGCCTGACAGAGAGACAGACAGGTTTATATTACATCTAACTGTCAGCCTGACAGAGAGACAGACAGGTTTATATTACATCTAACTGTCAGCCTGACAGAGAGACAGACAGGTTTATATTACATCTGACTGTCAGCCTGACAGAGAGACAGACAGGTTTATATTACATCTAACTGTCAGCCTGACAGAGAGACAGACAGGTTTATATTACATCTAACTGTCAGCCTGACAGAGAGACAGACAGGTTTATATTACATCTAACTTTCAGCCTGACAGAGAGACAGACAGGTTTATAATTTCTAACTGTCAGCCTGACAGAGAGACAGACAGGTTTATAATTTCTAACTATCAGTCTGACAGTAGTAATTCCTCTACTGTGTGACAGTAAGTCTCGTGGTTATGACCCAATCGTTAGCCTATTGTTATAAAAGCGTCTGCTACGGAGCCATAACGTGAGCTACAAGGTGATGGAGCCTTTTATACATTGTCGTGTTTCTTTAGAAATAAACAACGGAGAAATAGAGTCTAAGCATCTTAAACTAGGCACTTTAAATTTATGTATGGATTTCATTGTATAGTATTTTTATACTGAGCATTTTTAATATTGAGGCTTCATGTGGCTTTGTTTGTCTGTTTTGATGTTTGTGTCCTCTGATGTGTTGACTTGCACTTTTGAGCTACTTGCACATTTTTTTCCAATGCAGGTTACACTGCAAATGGCTAATAAAGTGAATCTGAATCTGAATCTGAATCTTTAAACGCTTCAGATGTAAAGTTATTCTCTGTCAAAGTGACGTCAGAATGAATGAGAGTCAATGGGATGCTAACGGGAGGTGATGGCCAGGTAGCAACAAAATGGCGCCATAGGAGGTACGAGTTCTGAAACGAAGCTTAAGATAAGATAAGATAATACTTTATTGTCTGTAACACAGGGTTCCAGAAAATTGTCTTTGACAAGGCTCCAGTTACAAAGAGACATTCATACATACATGTAAAAACAAGACATGGGATGAATTTGAGGTATCAGCTGACTGTAGTTGTCTCTGTCAGTTGGAGGCTGCTAAGTAAAGCAAGAGATCACCGGAAAAGTGCTTCTAATATCCTTCACTGGTCTCCGTCCAGAGCAACGGGATCTGTTGGTCCATTATATACTGTCTATTTGTTTACTTCACACAAGAGCAGCCATTTTCCCCTATTGCCATGGGAACGTTATGTGACGTAATCGCGCAACATGAACATAATTGAAAAGCAGGGTTTTTGGGGGGTGGGGGATCTCTTTTTTTTTTTTTTTTTTTTTTCTCTCTTTTTCATCAATCTGCAGTTTTTGCAAGTTCCCGCAATTTCACCGCATAAAATTGCATAAATATCCCAAATATTCCATCGCATTTTTTAAGAAAACGTGCCGCATAATCAAGGATTTTTGCCATCAACAATCACAAAAAAACTCATCACGCATTTTTCTGGAAGGACTGGTTAGTGAATATCAACACACACCAGTTTTTAGGCCTGAAGGAAACCTTCACCCAATACAAGTCAGTGTAGAGCGGAGACTTGATGTCCCCTCCGGTGTCTCTGTGTCCCTTGCAGGTGAGGACACTTATTATACAATTTATACATTGTCGTGTTTCTTTAGAAATAAACAACGGACAAATAGAGTCTTTAAACGCTTCAGATGTAAAGTTATTCTCTGTCAAAGTGACGTCAGAATGAATGGGAGTCAATGGGATGCTAACGGGAGGTGATGGCTTTGTAGCATCAAAATGGCGCCATCGGAGGTACGAGTTCTGAAGCGAAGCTTACCCCCCCCCCCCTTGGGGTAAATATTCATGGAAAAGGAGAAGTTTGTGAACGGGCAACACAGATTTTGATAATGAACATCTAAACGCGTGACACACCGGGACCTTTAACTGTGTGTGGTTTCTCGCCACAGGAAGTCTGGGAGTACAGTGACGTATTCCCAAGAAGCGAAATT
This sequence comes from Perca flavescens, assembly GCF_004354835.1. Classification (NCBI taxonomy): domain Eukaryota; kingdom Metazoa; phylum Chordata; class Actinopteri; order Perciformes; family Percidae; genus Perca; species Perca flavescens. Next base: position 35,083,962 of record NC_041337.1, on the reverse strand, counting down.
TTTAAAATCAAGAGAAAACCTTCAAGCCTTTAAACATAGGATGACCAGACGTCCCGGTTTGACCGGGACAGTCCCGATTTTAAGTTGCTTGTCCCGAGTTCCGAAAAAAATCCCGTTGGGACGGTAAAATGTCCAGATTTACACCAACCACTAAGACAGAATGAAGTAATGCACAAATCATGAATTAATTCATAATTCATGCAATGAAAAATCAATTTCACAAGCTCAGTCAGTCCCTCCAGAAAAACGTGATTATGCGATCACATAATTCAATGCAATAATATATAATAAGTCTGCATATTTATGCGGGAGGGGCGGCGGCTGCATTTTTTCAAATAAGCTGCACTTTCTCCCCATAAATTGCAGATTTCCGCGCAAAATATGCGGGGCTTGCATGATGTCATAATCCCAACATTTTCGTTGCAAAAAAGTCCCGTAATATATTTTATAAGTTGAAAAATGTTGCGTTTACTTCACACAAGAGCAGCCATTTTCCCCTGTTGCCATGGGAACGTTACAAAGTGACGTAATTACACGACGTGAACATCATCGAAAAGCAGGATGTTGGGAGGGGGTGGGAATCACTGTTTTTTCTCTTTTTCGTTTATGCAAGTTCCTGCAATTTCATCACATATAATTGCATAAATATCATATAGCCTATTCCATCACATTTTTTAAGAAAACGTGCCGCATAATCAAGGATTTTTGCCCCGCAACAATCACAAAAAAACTCACGCAATGTCTTTTAATATTATTTATTAGATTCTGTATGTAGGCTACATACCAAAAAATTCATGAATATTAACTGAGATACCCCATTATGTTGGGAGCAGTAGGCCTATGTTTGCTGTTGGCAAAATTGTGTCTAATCTGTCTGTGTCTATGTCTGACCTGGGCTGGGCTGGCACATGCTCACGTCAAAAAGCGTGCGTGTGCACGAGCACAACGG